>NC_083361.1:25435000-25735000 GCF_030254825.1 Meriones unguiculatus
TGGTCCAGTGGGGCATTAGGCAAACTCAAGTCACAAAATTGGTTTTGTTCCTATCTTTCAATGGTTCTATACCTCCCTCTTCCATTGAGGACTTTCCAGCTTCCCCTGAGGCTTTTAGGCCATTGTTTCTAACATCTTCAGACATCCTCAGCAACGCATTCCTATAGATGCAGCCATATCTGCGAATATCCACCATGTTCCTTGAGATCAGATTACTCCCGCTCACTAACTTGTGTAGCGCATGCTTTACAATGGTTTGGTGACAACTGACAATGGAGGCTTAGAGGCTAGATGTTGATACAGCAGTGCCAAAGGGGGATTCCTCCACAGCTTGTCAGGCAGTCTCACAGTCCAAAATAAGGCTTTGGTCATGAATTGTTAAAATGCCAGATCAAAGCCAAGGGTAATATGTAGATGGCTCCCATGAGAGTGGAGCTAAGGTTGACACTGAGGTAAAGCAGGAAGCACCAAGAATAGGAACAGGATCAACAACGGTAACCCTAGAACCATTCTTGTCTGAGTTTCTCATCAGAAGTTTACTGCTCCAGAGAGAATCCTTGGTCAGGCTTTTTTTTTTTTTTTTTTTTTTTTTTAATTTCAAAGGATTGATTTCCATTCAATAAATATCCTCAGCTCGCTTAAATTAAAAAGTGTCCCTTCTTTGGCATGCTTCCCCTGCCTGCATTAGCAGAGAAAAGCACAGAACTCCCCCATGCTGCCTCTGTCTGGCTGTCAGAGCTGATGAGGTGCCATTCCACCGCAGTGCCCCTTGGGGGACAATGTGGAGAGGGTCTCAATAATAGCTAACCGTCTTCCAGAAAGCACAGTGTCCCTGTAGCCATTTATCACATTCTCTCAATTCTCATCAAAGATAGCTCCCTGCATTTCCTTCCTCACATTTGTTCTTTGACTGACAGAAAGGGATCAATAATGTTTGTCTGTGGCTTTTATTGTGAGAGCTGTTTGGGGGAGAAGGAAGTGGAGGACTGGCCATTCACAACAGGTGGAACAGGTGCCTGTGGAAACCTGAAGCCTGTCCAGGGTTGACCACTTCTGCACGCAGAATGTGATGTTTACAAGAGAGAAGAGCATGCTGTCCCCAGCCTTTGGGAACAGTCTCTCTGGGGCTCGTCCTGAGAGGCAACCTTAGGTAGCCATGTCTCTCTATCACTTCTTCAGCTACAGATTGGACCTATATGCTCAGTGCACTGTGTTGTTTCAGCAGAATAGAATAAAGGAAGGACCTCACACTGGACAAACTAAATGATTGTCTCAATTATAAAATGAGATAATTACAAGAATACATGGTATTGTCTGAGCAGCATGAGATAAAAGACTAAGAGCTCAGCCCTCTCCCAGACATTCATCACAATGAGGCATGCTGGGAAAAAGCTGGAATTGGCAGAAGAGAATCTGTGTGTTATGGACCTGTAGCTCACCCTTTTGTGAACAGAGAAAAGAGTTTCAACTCCTGATAAATGACATTCCACTACTTAAGATTCACTCTTTTGGTATAATCTCTCTCCACAACATGTTGGGAACAATCATGTCTTTAAGTGCCATGATTTCCAATTCAAGTCCCTTTCACTCCTCTCTCCTCTTTCTTCTCTGGTTTGAACTCCCTTTCTCTCCCCTCCACACTTTCTTTTCTTCCTTTCCTCCTATCCCCTCTCTCCTCTCACCCACTGTGGTGCCAGGAGACAAATTGGGCACAATTAGACAAGCACTCTACCAGTGAGCTATACTCAGCATGGCATAGTCAAAGCACTTGGTTCTTTGGGTGTCATTGTACCCAGGGTCTTCTTAATTCCCTTGTAGCAGTTGGAAACAGAAAACAAAATTGTTCCTCTACTTCTTAAAGCTAGGGACCAGTTAGTTACCTAGCTGAGACTTGGAAGGCAAGAGAAGACATGTCTTTGCCTATTCTTCCTTTTCTTCCTACTGACAAGCAGGCAAGTTGAGGCAGAACATTTTTAATATCTATAGTCGTTCAAACGACTACATATGATCTAGCCTTACTCCATACCTAGTAGAACTACAAAGAAGAAAACACAAAAGCCAAAGGATTGATGTGCTTGGCCCAAGGCAGGAGTAGAGATAAACTCCTTGTCCTTACCTTGCTTGGCAGTCAGCAGGAATCTATCATCCCTGTCTCCCTACAAAAAAAAGGTTAACAGGTTTTAGTAGTTGTCTGGCCAGCTTAAAACGAAACTGCTGGGACAGAGAAGAAAGGCTCAAGTCATTCCTAGCTTTGAAACAAGAGAAAGGAGTCAGCCTTTTTGCCACATCCTTATCTAACTGGAGGTTTTCTCTAAATGGTACTCAAAGGACTGAAAACAAGTCTAGCATTGATCATTCAACAGCATGTTAAACATATGCTTAAGTTTGTGCCTAGGATAATTAGCCCCAATTCTGAAAGATCTTTTAAGATCATCCAGGATCCTTGGTGTTAAAGAGTAACTTAGCACTGTAGAAATCAATATAGCATCTGAACACTGATAGCAGATGATACTGTTGTCAAAGACCAAATACAAATGTTCCTGAAACTGAAAACACAATTTCTACTTGTGTCCTACCTGTTAACCAGAGATATACTACTTGTAAGACTGGAGCTGGGGTCACCAACCCCACCATTACTGTGCCTGCTGGAAGAAATTCCAAAGACACCCATTCATTCATCAGGTGACACCCCTTAAATTAGATATAACTGAGAACTGAAGACCAAGAAAACAGCAACTGCAGGATAACTGGCACTGTGTTATTACAATCCACTATTGACATTATAGCTGTTATCACGCTCTCTCTCAGTGTCTCTAGGCTCTTCAGTCACACACAGCTCCATCCTGTTTGCTTGCTCTGTTTGTTGTCCTGAGCATAAGTAGCTGAAGCTAGTACTATCAAAGATCATGCTGTTCCTGACATTACAAGAGATACTTATTCAGTTGGCATTTGCTCTGTATATCATTCTGACAGGCTTCGTTTCTATCCTCTTGAGTAGATTAGTTAAGCAGGTACGATTTTTATAGTTCTTGACCAGCATTTACAAGTTCCTGTGCAATGCCTACAGGATCTTTGTTCCCACACCATTCTACCAAGTGTGTGTGTCTGTTGCTGATTTCAATGCATAACAAATAAATATAGAAGTAGATAGGCTGTTGTTAAAGATAACTGTAGTGACAATATTAAGAAATAATAGTTGACAACCAGGTGGGAAGAAATAAAATAGAAAAATCATAAACCTCACAAAGAAAGACCATGTGGTAGCATGGTGTTTAGAACTATTGGCCTTCTGTGTCCTACCTCCTGTGAGAGTGTGCTATATTAATTATGTCCAACACAGTAAATAATATTCTTTTGATGGTGACAATGAAATCATAAGAAGCAATGGAGACTATATCTGGTTTCTTTTTTTATAAGAAGGCAGAGAAGGGCCAGAAATACAGCTCAGCAAATAAAAGTGCTTGTCCCACAAATCTGATGACCTGAGTTTGATCCCTGGAGCCCACACACAAAAAAAGCTGGATATGGCAGCATCCATCTGCAAACCCAGCACTTCAGACAAGATGGAAGAGAGGCAGGACAATCAGTGGAAATATGCTATCCTGGAGTGCAGAGTCAAAAACAGAATCAAAAGCAACTTCTGCAACAAGGTACAAGACAAGAACAGACTCTTGAAAGTTGTCCTTGGACCTCTGCATGTGTACATGGCATGCACAAGCAGGCACACACACACACACACACACACACACACACACACACACACGTGCACACTTTTAAAAGAAAGTAGAAAAGAGTTCAATTTTAATTTTTTCTAACATTCTGCATAAAGGGGAGCTTTTTCATTATAATGATGATCACAAACACCACTCTCCAGTGCCTGCTCAACCAGGCATTATGCCAGGTGTTTAATACATATGATCATCAATCCTTCTGGGCAGTGAAGCTGCAAGATAGCCAGGCATGTATCAGAGAAGGCTGGGAGATGCAGCTCCATTCTGTTGTGGCCCTGGCATTTAATTTTATTTTGAGAATTAATGACTTTATAGATTGTCTTCTTTAGAAGATCAGGAGTATGCAATGGTTCTACTTAATCCACTGCATTAAGCTGGTATAATTTGGCATTGGAAGAATAAGCTTTTGTTACACTAAGATTAGCAGTCCTTCTGAAGGATCTGTCCCATGCCAAGCAATATGTCCATGGGTTTAACATGAACTAGCTCCAGTCATGCTAGGCAGTTGCCATCATAACCTTATCTTGCATGCTGAGAAACCACTGGTTAGGGAAATTATTGTCTGCTTAATGGAAGTAAGTGAATGGTGGATGCAAGACTCAGACTCAGTTGCCTGTGGTCACAAAGCCATACTGCTTACATCCCCATTCTCAGTTTATACAGGAACTCCCCATATATACCCTGGCAAAGACCTTCAGAACACCATCTCTCTGATGAGCTTCCTGGTAGAGTGAGAAGGTTCCTATTTCTATTTCTTGTGCTCTATGGGACAGTACCCCGAGCCAAAAAGAAAAGAGCCATTCTCAACCCAGTGAGTCTGAGGCAAAGGAGGATTTTAATCATATTAGAGGAGGCCTTCCTGAGTAATTCCTTGACGTCAAGCACTGAGTCCATCCACCTCTCAGAATGACCAGTCTGGCCCTTATCCACTATATTCAGCTCTTTCCTGGCAGCTGAAGTCACCCTTAAAATAGCTTCTGGGCCTTGGAAGAAAGTTTGGAAAGAAGAGCAAAGGTGCCTTTGAGGTTGCGAAGAGCAGCCCCCCAGCATCAGATAGCTCCACTCTACAAGAAAGCCAATTAAACATTCATTTTTCAAGAATGTCAGAACAACCTCATGAATACAACATCCCAATCTTCCTTTCTGCCACTAATTCTCATTCCTGGATCTATCCTGAAATCCATATGACTTGGTGTTCTTGCTTCTCAGCTCTAATAACAGTTAAGTGGCCCAATCTTGTGTGGATATCAACCACAGCTACTGAAATTTTAAGATGATTATGACAACATCCAGTCCAGAGGACAGCATTCCAGATCAAAAGAACACATAACAAGTTGGAAGTTGGTAAAAGAACAAACCCTATACAGTAAATCATTTTTAGACATTGTCTAGCTGAAGAATGAGTGAAGAGGCAAAGAGAACAACATCTGATATAAGCTGATTCTTCACATCCGGTCCCTCCCCAGTGGACGCAACCTTTCCTGTTTGGTCATTTACTAGTTCTAGTTTCACCTTTTCTAGGAGTCTTCTTCTAGTGCTCCATACTATAGCATCTGGTTCTTTAAGCCTCTATGGTACATAGTCCTTGTCAATCAACCCAACCTGTGCTTACTATGGCAGGCACAATAATGGCCTCTCCAAAGCATCACATCATGATTCCTGAACAAAACAGGAAGAAGGGGGCACTTTGAATATGTAATTAAATGGAAGACTTTGTAATGGAAAGGTCATACTGGGTTATTCAGAAGTTGGCCCTAGTTAAAATCACAAGGACTCTGGCTAACAGGAAATGGAAGCAGAAGAGGAGGAGGTCAGAGTAATATGACATGAAAAGCACTCAGCTCTGGTTTGGATGATGGAAGAAGTAGGTCACAAGTTAGGATTGTGGTTGGCTTCTAGAGGCTGGGAATGGATTCCCCTAGACCTCCAGAGAGAGCACAGTCCCTCAAACATTTCAGTCTAGTGAGACCCCTGTGAGATGGATTTCTACAGAATTGTAAAATAACAAATTTATAGTATTTTAGGTTATATAAGTTATAGAAATTCATTACAACAGCAAAGGCAACTAGTTTACATATTTACTAAGTATATTATTCGCTATTTTTTGTTATCTAATTTGTATGGGCTTGTCTCCCTAAGATACCACACATTTTTAGTAAGTCCCGCCTCTTTTTTCCTTAGACCTGAACTCCCTCAGCTGCCAAGAGAATAGACTCTATTGTTCCCAATTCAGAGTCCTTTCCGTTAAAGGTGAAGAGTGATCAAAAGAAGCCAGGCAATCTGAAAGTGTTTAGATTTATTTGTTCACGGAATAGCAGCAGGACACTAAGGAGCTGGCCCAAGATGGGCAAAACTCTGCATATGCATCTTTGTTGATTTTATAAAATCTGCCCTCCACTTGTAAGATTCTGCCCTCCACTCTGAAGATCGAGGACAACTTTACTTGTTTGCTTCAGTTGCACCTGGCTTTTCTTCCCATAGTGAATCAACACAAAGAAGTGAATCAACACAAAGCCTCACTGGGGTGACCCATTGTCATTCAAGTCTAGTTAGCTGGTTGGATTTTTCTCTTCACTCTTTTGGTAACAAAATGAACTCTCCCATCATCTGAGCCCTCTCTTATTTATTTCATTCTGTTTCTACTAATAAATCAAACAGTGTATTTCCAATCATGCATAATTACATTTCATAGCCCTTCTAAAATGCATTTCATGTTTATATCTATTCCTTAATTTATTTCCTTGTGCACATCAATTCATTTATCTCCTAACCAAATTATTCCTTAGGTATTTCTTGAAAGACTGACTAAAAGTTAAACTCTTCATTCCTCCACTGAGGAGTCATCTGAGGAGTCATTTTCAGAGCTGATTCTAGGAGCCATAACAGGTGTGCTTTGGGTTCTTGGTGGATACAGCAGGAAGCCATACTGCAGAGCTACTGCTGATAGGTTACAGAAGGACAAGGCACCAGACAGGACCAGGAGTCAGCTGTAGTTTTTCATGAGGCAGATAACAGTGCTGCCCTCCAGCTGGCATGCTTTCTGTCTCCCTGTCACGAAACACTATTACATTTTTTGGTGCCAATGAGACAAGAACAAATATATTCATTTTTCGTTTCCTCTTGTGTCTTCTGAAAAGTATTTATTCTTCACATGAGAGAAGACAACATCTTTTCTGGTTATGTCATCCTTAGAAGGCCATTCCCTTCATCTTTTGTGCTGATTTCTTCAGCTGGACGTCCTTCACAAGGCAATTTCTATTATTATTGTTATTATTATTATTTTATGGGTAGGAATGTTATGTCTACATGTGTGTCTGTGTACCAAATGTATGCAGTACCCATGGAGGCCAGAAGAAGAGGGTGTTGGATCCTCATGGGACTGGAGTTACAGACAATTGTGAGCTGCCATGTGAGTGCTAGAGATTGAACCCAGGAAGAACAGCCAGTGCTCTTAACTGCTGAGCCACATCTCCATCTCCTTCATCACGCAGAAGAAACCCAAGAAAGTATTATTAAGATTCCATGAAGTTCTCGACACATTTATAAGATGTCAGAATCAGATGGGAATTTGAGGCTTTCATCCCAATACAGTCATAAATTGAATGTGGAAACTGGACTAGCTCAGTCATCTCCGTTTAGGTGGGAATAGAAATGGGAACCATGTCTCCTAACTCACAGCGCTTTCTACTAACTCTGTCCCCAGTAAACACATGACCTCCACTGGCCAAATCAATCATTCTGTGATTTCATCCACAGTTTTAGTCAAGGAGAAGCAACATATACTACACATGAGAAGTTAAGTGAGCTCTATTTAAATTTATTCTGAGAGTATTGTTAATGAATTTAACTTGGCTTTTATTCTTCAGCAACTTATTTATTGTAAGTGGTAGCATCAATATTTACTTTCTTGCTGTAAAACTGTCAATCTCCTAAATGTTGGTCCAGAAACTATAAATGATTTACGCTTGGTCATTGAGCCTCTCACCACAAATCACAAATCTCCTGAGGAGGAGAGACATAACTATATCTTCTTCTGAGTCTGTCCCTAGATCCAAGGACCCAGACCTCCTGCCTGATATGGCAAACTGATAAGCCATGTCCTGACATTTTAAGTACTCAAAAGAATCCTAGAAAATAGAATTAATTCCAGACAAACACTCTTGCTATTCCTTTGTCTACAGACAATACAAGTTATCTTGATAAGCTGCTGAGACTATAAAAGAAAATATAGTTGGTGACACACAGATGGAATTGAATGTAGTTTTAATATTTTTATTTTATTTATTCTTAGTGAGTGAGTGTAGGTGTGCATGTTATACTGTACACACAGAAGCTAGAGGACAATTTTCAAAACCATTTCTGCCCTCACCATGGTTCCAGGAAATGAATTTAGATCATTAGGCTGGCACAGAAATCACTTTTACCCATGATCTACCCACTGGCTCAAGTTTGGATATTTATAACATTTTGTCATTTTTTTTAAACTTCAATCTATTTTATATAATGTTAGTGCTTACCACACATGCAATATGTGTTAGATAAATTGTATCTACACAGATGCATCTGCTCTGAAGACCTCCACAAAAGGTCATGGCTCACTTCTCTATCTTTTCTCTAAATTTTTATGCTTCCATATATTAAAGTGTTTTATTTTTAAAAATATACAAAATGAGTTTTTATATACATAGATAACATGATTATCAATTAAGCTAATTTATCCCTCACAACTATTTCTGTGTGTGTGTGTATGTGTGTTTATGATGGGAGCACGTAAGTCCTAATCTCTTAGCAAATTTCAAGTATAATTATTGTTATTATCTGTAGTCACTATTCTGTATGACTGGATCTTTGGAACTTAGCCACTTTACAACTCAAAGATCCCTAGGCCCTTTACTTCCACCTCTTTCCCCAGTATTCAATTCTGTGCTTTGTTACTTGAGTTCAACGTTTTTATAGATTATACATGCAAGTGAGGTAATAAAGTATTTGGCTTTTGGTGCCTGCTTTATTTCTCTTACTCTTTCTTCCTGTGGACAATGCAGTATTGCTATAACTGAGAGTTATAGAAAACCAAGTTTCAAATGACAAGTTTTCCTTCTTTTTAAGGATGAGTCATGTATATATTGTCTATATAACATATGTGTTATCTATAAATATATGTGTGGCATTTATAAAATACACATGCATGTTATATAATGTATATGATAGAACTATTTTTTTCTTTTCCATTCATCCATCAGTGGACACTTTAGCTGCTTCATGGCTATTTCTGCTTCTTTGCCAGCCATTTCATTTTGCCTTATGCTTTAAAAGGTTTTAAAGGTACCTCAGGAAACATTCAAAATTAGTTCTGTTCTTCAGTGATCTCGGTGACCAAAGCTTTGGTTCCTGCCATTTTAAACCAGGACAACCAAACTTCATCAGAAGTCTCCCAGTTCATTTGACAGTTCCAAATATTTGCCAGGGAAAAAAGAATGTGATTCTGCTGTGAGGACTCCCACACAGGAGTGGCCGTGATTTTGTTGTTGAGTCCGTATCACATGTAGACTATAGAGGAGTATTAACTTTAATGTGGGCTCTGAACTCTCTGTCTTTATAGTCTCTCCAGTTAGCATCTGTTTACTCCCTACTGAATGGCTCGGTTAAGCTTTTACTATATACTACATGTAAACCTTTTGATCATATGCAAACCGGTATAGGATTCTTCTATAAGATTTGGTCTATAATTTTATTTCAAAATCATAACATGCAGGAATCTGACTGAAATGGATGAGAATAAATATGACAGTTCGGATTTCCTGGAATGTTGTAAAACAGTCCTTTTCCAAGCTAGAATGCTTTGAAATTAAATGATTTTCAGATTTTAAAGTTATACAACAACCAACCTTAAAATAGCTATCCGACCGAGCTGCTATTCCGAGATCAGCACTTTCCCTCACAACTTTCCTGGAAGCAGGAAAAATATCTCAGATATCCACCCAGAGGGGTCTCACCAACCCTCCCTAAAAGCAGGTGGTTGGGAGGGCAGTTTTGCGATTGGAACCAGGAAGATTTCCTGGTCTTGCTCCTGGAAACGTTTTATCAAAGAAATAGGAAAACTGTGGCAGAAGAGTTTGGAACTCAGCAAGATTCGGTTTCACTCCACCCTGATGTTCGCTAGGGACTTTGAGGCACCGAGCACTGAATTTTCTGAAGTGAGTTCATTTGCATGCATTTGACAGTTGGCAGAAAGCCTGCTAGTACACGGGGTAAGGTCCTAGTAGTCAAAGATAGGAACTGCAGCCTTCCCAACCCCTTAGCTATGCTGCCAGGCACTCCTACAAAATCGAGGAGTGACCGAGGGACAGCATGAGTTTCTCTTTTTATAGACAACTCTTCTTCTAAAGCTTTCAGTTGTTCAGCTGCTTCGGGCGACATCAGCGCCCTCTGGATGTGGTAGCTCACAGTTACAGGTTTCATGGTGTGGGATGAGGGTGGGCTCACAAGTCTGAAAGAAACTGCACAGACAGGGCAGAGCTTAAAACCCGCGAGTGACAGCCAGAAAACCAGTGCTGTGGTCGAACCGTGAGTTCTCCGCTTAGGAAATGCTCATTCCTAGAGAATACATCTGCTTAAAAATAATTTCAGGACCCCAAATATTAGACATCTCCCTAGTTGAAAGAAGAAACCAATTCCCCAGATGCATTTGGCGCGCCCAGGAACACACACACACACAAACACACACACTTGCGCGCTCACCTGATTCTGTGCATCAGCCCCAAGTGGCAGTGACCCAAGCGCTGCACGCCACCGACACCTCAGCCCTCGCCAACTTGTCTCCAGCTTGTCTTATAATTGCTCGGGAAAATTCAGGCCAGGACTCAGAACTAAGCTGCTGGAAAGCCAGGAAGGCCAATTCTGGATGTCCACCTCCAGGTCCCAGGGATCACTGTGCCTGGGAATCCTAAGCCCAGTGTTTCCAGCTCTGGTTTCCAGTCGTCACCGTCCACCCAAGCCCATTCTCCCAGCCCTGTTCCCGCCCTGAGTGCCGGCCCTGTGCAAAGGATTCCCTTCCTCGCCTTTTTATTCCCTCAAGGTAGCCCCTGCAGAAGTTAAGCTGGAAAGTCATTGATGGCATCTTGGAAGTTAAGTGTTCCATCACTCTACTTCTGAGGACAAATATCTAGTAGAACCTACACCGCGAGTTCCATAGCCCATGCCATTCAAGCCTTCTTGGAAGCCAATTTCTGCTCTGTTTAGGGAAATACGAAGCCTGGATTCTTGTATTTCCTCTTCCCTGTGGATTCCCGCAGTCCCCAGATTCCCCGCTGTGCTAGCCGCACTGGCTAAATCTGGACTGGCTGCTGCGCGCTCAGCTCAGATCTCTGCAACTGCAAAAGCAAGAAGCTTCTTTGTCCCACACAACAAATGCCCACGCTAGGACCTCCGCCCTTGTAGTTGCGCCTAGAGCTCATTGCTCAGAGAGAGGGAGTCTCTAAACCGGTGGATTGGATGTGAGGGGGATCAAACCAAGCTAATCTGATGTGCCGATCTGTTCTTGACAAGGAGATCCAACAGCGAAAGCCCCGCGCCCTGCGGCAATGAGGGCTAGACTGCTGGAGAGACTTGAAGGCAGGCTTGGGATGATTTGAGTGTGAACCCTAAGAGACTGCTGAGTGGCTGTGCTTTCTGGAGTGAATACACGTTTGGAAATAGAGGGGAGTCTCTGTGCTAGAATGAGGATGGAGGGTAATGAGCGTGAGATTTAGTATGGGCAGCATCTCCACAGCACTGTCAAGCCTGTCTGCTCTTTCGCTCTTTAGTCAGGGATCTAGCGGCAGGGATAGGAGGGGGGACCGGATCAAATGCCACTAGGACATCTTGGCAAACAGCAGCAGGAAGCAAACAGGCAGCTGTGCAAATCCTTAGTCAGGCAGGTAGCCTAATGAAAAGTGATGGATGGCCAGGCAGGAAGGGAGAAGAGATTTACAAATGGAAACTTTGGAGGCATCTGCTCCTTCTTTGTACTTTCCCCACTACCCACTACCCCCCACTCCAAGCTGGCCCCAAGGGGAATATGGAACCCCTCCTCACACATGTGATTGAGCTGTATAAGCACATTAAGAGTGCTGAGGAGAGGGGATTCACACAGGAGAACAGGAAAGATCTTACAACCCAGGAAACACCAAGGTTTCTGTCTACTAGCAGGCCCTTCAAAAGGGGACTCTGGTACCCACTAAAAAGCTGAGTATATGGAGGTTTTTTGAAGGTTTTGTTTTGCGGGGGGAGGGTGTTGTTGATGTTTTGCTTTTGTTTTTATCTGTGGTCACATAACCTTCAATGAGACAGCTGCAACAGGCTCAAGTCTAAAACAATCCTTGTGTCCAGCGACAACACCTCTTCCTAAGAGCATCACCCTGTGCTGCTTGCTACTAGAGTCAACCTTGCAGTTCATGAACCCACCTCAAAGGTGCACTAAACTCACTCCTAGCTAATGGCGCAGGGGTGGGGGGCAGAGGCATAAGAGAGGGTTAGGGTAGGGGTATGATTAGAGTCAAACAAGAAGCCAGGCGTGCCTGAGGTTCTGAGCCCTACTCTCCATGATGCAGAAATTGGAGTCGGGGTATGCTCGAAGTCAAGACGGAAAGAAGAGATGAAATTTACCTTGGTGTCAAAAAGCCCTCCAAATTCCCACTAATTTTAAGGGTATTTCTCATTGATCCCGTAACCCCCCCAACACATACACACACACACACACACACACACACACACACACACACACACACATTTCCATCAATGACCTCAATTCCAATTCAAACGGTGTCATCTTGCTAGATGTTCTGGGTTCTGGAAGTACCGAGGTGACGCAATCTGTCTGGGGCACGGGGCCCTTGCACCCATTGGCTGCCTGGCGCCCTGGGACCCCTCCCGACACACCGCGGCAAGAATAAGAGCAGCTGCTGGCGCTGGGAGGTACCGGAGCCGCTGTCCAGCTCAGGAGTCACCGCATCCTCCGCCCGGCTCCATCAGGACCCCGCAGCCTCTGCTCCAAACCACCCCTTACCAGGTGAGCCCTGAGACTCCTGCTCGGGTGTGTTGTCCCACTTTACTCTCCATCTCCTTTTCCTCTCTCCCGCTCTCGCTTTTAGTCCTCCTTAGTTTGTTTTCCCTGACAGTCCCGGTCTCCGTCAGCCTGTGGCTCGTGCCAGACCCCGATCCAGGTAGAACCCGACAGAACTGGTCCACAGAGCTTGCCTCCTGTTACCCTGGAGCGCGGGCTCCAGTCTCACCTTTCTCCCTCTGTACACCTGATCCGCCAGTCCAGGGTCTCTCCAGCTCCCAGGCATCGCGCACGCAGTCGGGAGTATCTCTGCTCAGGTGGTTCTTTCAGGATTCCTGAGAAATTGGTCCGGAGTCTGAGCCAAGCGCCAGCTTGTAGCGAACATGAGCCAGCAGCCGCAACTGCAAACCCTGATTTGGGACTCTGGTATTACAGAGAGTGTCTTGGGCCCGGAACTTTAGACTGGTTCTTGCAGCGGACTGAGTTGCCAGAGGGTGGAGCAGCTGAGCAGTGCAGCTTTCGGTTTCTCTCAGATTGCCAGGCACAGAGACCCCCTCTCTATAGGCTTTCTTTCTCACATCCTTGGGTATCTGCAAAAGCCAGCTCTATACTTCCCTATGAAAACAGATGTGGAGACAGGAAGCCCCTAGGATTCTTTGACTCCTTGAGGCTGACCAATTGTTTTATTTACCTGTGAGGTAGCTTAGGTCTCTCTCTCTCTCTCTCTCTCTCTCTCTCTCTCTCTCTCTCTCTCTCTCCTCACTATCCTCCATCTGTAGGACTAAGACTCTTTCCAAACCAATATAGGCTGCAAGCCCACTGGACCTTGCAGTCTTCTCTGTCAATAAGGAAGCAAACGTGATGAGAAAGGTAGTTATCAGTACGAAGCCAACATGCCAGGGAGATACAGGCAGAAGCATACCAAAGGTGAAGTCCGTGGGCTCATAGACTTTGAGCTGGTCCAAAGAAACAAGCAAATATGATGCCATTTTTCTCTTGCAGGGAGGCATCATGGGCTTTCTGAAGTTCTCCCCTCTTCTGGCTGTCAGCATCTTGCTCCTGTACCAGGCATGCAGCCTCCATGCAGTGCCTTTCAGGTAAGTCTAAAGACAGGAGCTCTACTATCCAGGGATTGGACAACTTCCTGTCAGTTAGCTGTAGAGTACCAAATATTTAAAAACTAACTCTCTTGAGGAATAGATCTATAGATATATACATATATACATATATACATGCAAGTTCACTACAACCTTTCCCTGATATAAAGATGGAAATATACAATTTTTAAGCAATGACAGGATGTATAGAACCCCACATTATAAATTTCAAGTGGTCCTTTAACTCACAAAATGCTTTGGCTGCTTTTCTCCCCAAATTTGGTATCACTAGTCAAATCTGTTTATTCAGTTTAGCCCTCATGAGATACGAATTTCACTCTAATCTGGTAACTTGCCGATAAATATTACTGACTCTAACTTATGATCTGTTGCTCTATTTCTCCTCTACTTACAAAATATATTTATTAAAATGAGCCTCCATTTCAAATTCAACACTAATTGTGCTTTCATTCTTTGTAATTATGGCTGCACTCATCAGTTAACCTGTGAAATTCCTAAACTGGCTCTGGTGCACCACCAGGAGGACCCCAGCTCGAGCCTCCCTGGGGCAGAGGCAGGCAGGGAATCAAGAACGGCACTAGCTTTCCTTCCCTTGCACAGGTCAACCCTGGAAAGCAGCCCAGGCGCGGCCACTCTGAGTGAGGAGGAAGCTCGCCTGCTGGCTGCACTGCTGCAGGACTACATGCAGATGAAAGCTAGGGAACTGGAGCAGGAGGAGGAACAGGAGGCTGAGGGGTCCAGGTAAGATTCCTCACCCTGCTAGCATACCCAGGGGAAGGCAGAGCCCAGGAGGTAGGAGAGGACACACTGGCCATCTGGTTGCTGTTTGGCTGGACACGGGGCGCAGCTATTCTCAGGCTCCAACAGAATTCATCTGGTGAGGCATGGTTAAAGCGCACTTAAAAGCTTTATTTCTGAAAGCACTTAAGAGAAGGTGTGGAATCACTGCAGAAATGGGCCTGGTAGTACTGTGGAGAGTCCCTGCCACTGGATGAGTTAAACCGGTAAAGGGAGAGCCTAAAGTCTGGAGACCTCTGCAGAGATATGATAGTGGTCACAGGGCCAAGGAGAGCACCCCTCCCCATCCCTGCCTCCCTGTGTGCCCCAGCCTGGAAACAGACCAGCCCTGGCCTGGCCCCAGCACTACCCAAGGAAAAGCATGTAACCTGCATCCACCCTGAGAAACGCCCTGCCAGCATGAAAGATTGAACAGCACACGGAATGCCAGAAAAAAAAAAAAAGTCACCCTTTCCTCTGCCCTTCCCGACACTGTCCTGACCCACCACACCCCAAGCTTTCCCAATATATAGTGAATGTATGAACTGACCGACTTCCAGTCCTGTGACTGGTCTAACCTGCTGACTGCCCACGGGGTCAGCCCCTCCTGCATGGTACTCCTTCGCATGTCTTTTCCCTGCAGCTTGGACAGCCCCAGATCTAAGCGGTGTGGGAATCTAAGTACCTGCATGCTGGGCACATACACACAAGACCTCAACAAGTTCCACACCTTCCCCCAAACTGCAATCGGGGTTGGAGCACCTGGCAAGAAAAGGGATATGGCCAAGGACTTGGAGACAAACCACCGCACCCATTTTGGCAACTAAGCTCCCCCTCTCCTTTCTCGTTTCCTTTCCTGCTTTCTTCCTATAATTTAATGCATGTAGTTCCTCTCTGGTTGCTTTTCTGAGGCAAAGGAAATCCCCAGTGGGTGAGGAGAAAGGAGGACTCACAGGCTAAAGGGGAATCACCCAGGAAGACGCCAGAGAGCAAGGGCAGTCCTCTGGCTTTCTAGCAGAGCTCCTTGGTCTTGCTTCTGAAAATGTCCGTTGTTTGGGAAATAAAACTATTTTTCTAAAAAGACTTGAGCCATGTTGGTCATTGCTCTAGCCCACATCTCAGGCTCCATGGAATTCAGGACCTGTGGTTAGAAGTAGTCTTAGCCCTAAGATTTAACCAGTCATAGTCCGGTGAGCGGTGCTCATGACAGCTCAAGCAGTAACAAGAGCAGTGCCAAGTAGCAGGTAAGCAAATGCTGGGACTAGATGCTCCAAACTCCGTTCTTCCTCAGGTAAGATATACTTTCACTTTACTAAGGAGGGACATTTGGGTCTGACTGGGACTTGGATTCTACAGTCCTCGTGAATGGGCTCAGAGGTGGCATCAAAATTCACCCTAAACTCATACATCTTTGCTTATTTTTATTTATATGGCCATGGTTGGCTGTTAATAGCCCTGTGTCCCATGACCAGTTGGAACCCCATCTGGGTTTTCTAATGCTCCTGGGAATATCTAAAGAAAGTGATTACAGCATTTCCCCTAATGGCTTGTGATTGTTTGTTCTGATAACCATGTTTGGGAGAAACACATAAAGTTAATTGGTGCTCTGAAAGCAATATTCCCATGATAGTCCCATGGGGCAGACACCTCCCCAACCTCAATGACTCTCTCTCTTTCTCTCTCTCTCTCTCTCTCTCTCCCTCTTTCCCTTTCTTCCTCCTTCCCTCCATCCCTACTGAATATCAGCATCACTACCCAGAAGAGATCTTGCAACACTGCCACCTGTGTGACCCATCGGTTGGCAGGCTTGCTGAGCAGATCAGGAGGTGTGGTGAAGGAGAACTTCGTGCCCACCAATGTGGGCTCTGAAGCCTTTGGCCGTCGCCGCAGGGAACTTCAGGCCTGAGCAGACAATAGCCCCAGAATAAAGGTGACTTTTTTCATTCAAATGGATGTCCACATATCTCAGGGATATAAGCTATACTCTGAACCTCACTGGGCCTATGAATCAAATTCCATCTTATAGCTTTTTTTTTTTTTTAACCTCCTTCCCCTAACCTTCCCTTCTCCTAGTTTGTCTGCCCTGCCTTTTTGCTCTCTCCTGTGATGCTGTGCTCTAGGATCTGGAAATAGAACCTTTTCATTCATCACTATAATTGTAAATATTCTGCCATATGGGTTTGAAAGCCAATGACATCCCTTTAGTACACACTACAGTGAAAGAGCAGCCATAGGCTTAAGAACTGTATTTGCTCTATACAAAGTATATAACCACTTAACTCTCACTGAGTTTCAAATTTCTTCCTTTATAAACTGGGGACAGCAACAGGACCTACTAGTATTAATAGCAAATTAAATGAAATAATGTCAAGAGCTTGACAATCAATTTCTAAACTTTGTTCTTTTTATTCCCTTCTAGGTTACAGTAAAGATAAACTCTAATTGTTTTCACATGTAATTAAAGTCATGTGCAAGAAAGGCTGATGGAAGACACAAATTTGCATCCTTCTTGGTATTGAAAACCCTTCTCCCTTTGACAGGAACTAAAACTAAGTGAAAGCAAGCTCATTATAATTGTGCATCGTGCTGTACGTGATTCTGTAGCCAATAAACATGACAGCATGGTTCCAGCTGATCTGGTAGCAAACCTGGTCCCTGCAAACCATCCTGTGGATGCTGTCAACTCTGATAAACCTCAAGGGGATATGAAGCCACTGCTTCTTGGTCTTCTGGGGACACATGGTATATGTTATGACTTAATGGAACCATATGTTTAAAGAAATGTCAGTGTTGTCACTTGTGAACTTAATCAAATTTAAAAAAATGTATTTTCAATATCCTCAAGTGGAGTGTTTGTTGTTACTTATACTGTTTTTTGCCAAGAGAGCTTTGGAGGTCTGTGAGCACTTTGTTGAAGCAAAGGCATTGGTCTTGGGTGATTCTTGGTGTTTTAGATTGCTGAGTTTCTGGTTAACCCCCACCATTTATGAGAATGTTACCTATGTCAACGAGAACAATGCATATTTATTTCTGGAGAGTGACCTGTTTGCCAGCCCCAGTGGTACCTATGCTCCTTCATTTCTCAGGTTTGCCCTTACTCACCCTTGCCTTTTCTCCCTATTAAAGTCCCCTTCTTGCACCTCTTGGCCTACAAAGACCTTTAGAAATGGTAGCTTGGAGTTTAAATATTAACCAAAGGCTAGCCAGTCTAGAATGCTCATCAATGCCATCCAGGCCCACTTTGATTTATGTGAAACACTTAAGAGAGTCGTACTTAAGGTCCTTCAACAAGTCTGACATTTTGCACATTTAACAAACATTGGCTTACTGACTGCTATATGTTGACACTATTCTAGGTACTAGAAATTTTGAGCAATAAACAGACCAGATAAAAATTCCTGCCCACATGGCATTTACATTCTGCTTAGGGGAGACTGAGATGATACGATGATACATACTACAGAATCACAGACTTGCTACACATAGGTAGCTGGGATGTCATTGTTTCTGATGCTCCATTTCATGTAGGCATTTGCCAGTAACAATATCCCTGGTGTCTGCTGGGACCTACCAGCAGTGGGGAGCTGCAAGTGAAAACTCCAAGATGAGTGGGTAGCCAGTCTCACTGGCAATCAAGTCAGGTAATCAGTTATTTAGAAAGCTCAGCCTCTTCTATCCTTGATTATTTTCTTTTCTTTTTTTTTTTAAAGCAAAAAACAGCATCTTTATTTCTTTTTTTTTTTAATCAGTTACATTTTATTAACTCTGTATCCCAGCCGTGTCCCGATCCCTCATTCCCTCCCAGTCCCTCCCTCCCTCCCTCCCTCATCTCCACCGTGCCCCTTTCCAAGTCCACTGATGGGGGGGGGACCTCCTCCCCATTCATCTGATCCTGTTTTATCAGGTATCTTCAGGACTGGCTGCAAAGCCCTCCTCTGTGGCCTAACAGGACTGCTCCTCCCTTCGGGGGTGGGGAGACCAAAGAGCCAGTCATCGAGTTCCTGTTAGAAATAGTCCCTGTTCCCCTCACTTTGGGAAACCAATTGGTTACTGAGCTACCACAGGCTACATCTGAGTGGAGGTTCTAGGTTATGTCCATACATGGTCCTTGGTTGAATGTCAGTCTCAGAAAAGACCCTGTGCCCAGATATATTTGGTCCTTGTGGAGCTCCTATCCTTTCCCCATCATACAATGGAATACTACTCAGCAATCAAAAAGGAGGAAATCATGAAATTTGCAGGCAAATGGTGGGATCTAGAAAAGATCATTCTGAGTGAAATATCCCAGAAGGAGAAAGACAAACATGGGATATACTCACTTATATAGACCTATAAGATATGATAAACATAATGAAATCTATACACCTAAAAAAGATAATCAATTGAGCGGACATGGGGTAAGATGATCAATCCTCATTTAGAAAGACAGATGGGATGTGCATTGAACGTATGACAGGAGTCTACTGAGCGCATCTGAAAGACTCTAACTAGCAGTGTTTTCAAAGCAAAGACTCATGACCAAACCTTTGGCAGAGTACAGGGAATCATAAGATTATTTTCTTAGGCACATACAGAATTATGTTCCTTCCTTCTTCCAGTCTACTGAGCACAGTACCACAGTTGTCATTGTAAAGGGTGGATTACAACCAATTTTCCTGTCTTTAAAATACTTCAATGACTCCTCACCTCTCCAGAAAAAAACAAACAAACAAACAAACAAACAAGAAAACACTTAAGACATTACAGTAACTTAAAAGTCCAAATTGAGCTTTTCTTTTCATATCCAGTCCCATCATCTGCCTAGCTGCATCGCCAACCCTCCCCTACACTGGCTTTAGTACTATTTTTTGACTTCTATATCATAGCCTTTATGACTGTGAATTTACATTGGCTAGTGTCACTCTGTGTAGAACACTTTTCCCTAGTGGTCCCTCTTATCTTCACTCAAATGTTACTTTGGTCATCTTTTCTGAAACTGCACCCAACACATCTTACCACCTTTCTTTGTTTTTTTTGGATTTCTCCTTACCACTTAATCTTTTACCATACCATAGTTTTTCTTACTTTGCTTATTGTTTGTGCCCTTCACCATAAAAAAGATACATATCAGTAGCAATAGTCCATTTTATTAATCACTCTTATCCAATATGCAGAATAGTGTGCCTGGAGCAAGGTGGCACTCAACAAATAGGTATTGAATTGGTGACTGAGTGATGCAGTTAAATCTTCTCTTTTATGCTTGTGGTCAATTCTCATGTTTATTCTGGTCTGGTTTTCTTTGGTCTTAACTGCCCAAGATACCTTCAGTTATCTCTTGCATAGGAATCCCTCAACTGACTAGAATCTTCAGTGACCATGAGTTTGTTAATAATTCTCTTTTCCTGCCTAGCACAGTATTTCATTTTGGACACAGTCGAACCCCACCCTTTTTATCCATTTGATTAATTATGGTCAACACAAAGGCGGCAAGGAGCACACTAGGTATGATACCTATGATTAGGTAAAGAAGTTAAAAGTAAGGAAAACAAAAAATATTTTAGTTTTATATCTAGGGTTACTACATACTTACACTAAATTTACCCCAGAATCCTGTGGTTACTTCCAAGATGACTCAGGGGTCCATAGAGCAAAAGAGTAATTAACTTGAACCCCCAAACAGCATCAGGTTCAGTGGTTCAGAAACCCAAGAACTATTAGATGCTAACAGCACACCAGGCAACATCACACCACATGGAACAACTATTTTTACTGTGGATGTGGCATCAGTCTTTATGCCTCATTTGCTACATGGACCACTACAGGAAAGAGAGGTCTTCCAATGCCAATAAACAGTCAGAGATACAGTGGATATGTTGTGGCTAAATGGGTAAGTGCTCCCAGCCCTTCATCACACTACAGAATTATCATGTACTGTCATCATTGCCATGGTTTCATGGACAGGTGAAGTTGACTCCTCTGGCCCCCAGCTCTAGGCATGACCATGTGACATTTTTTAGCTAAAAGAATATTGTAGTCTTCCAACAAGCAGAAGTTTGAAGTGTGTTTATGTGGTTGAGTTTCATGCTCTTGAGTTTCCTTTGTTGTCAGGAAATGAACACACCCCAGCGCCATGCTTTGCCAAATTATTCTTTGCCATATTATTCAAAATGAGGATGGAGCTAATTCTAACCTTTGATGTGAACTCAAGTGTAGCCAGTACCACTAGAGTTCACCTCCAAGCAAATACCCACAAACCCACAAGCAGGAAAAAGAATGTTCACAAGTCACGACACTGAGCTTATTCTTGTGTTATTGTGACAACAGAAAAGTACATCATAAGGTTTGGGAGGTTAAACTGTGTCTTTCTCAAGTTCAGATGTGAAAACCTTAAGCCTCAAAGTGACTACATTTGAAGGTAGAGCTAATTAAGGTAAAGTGGGGTGCCAAAGGTAGTTCCAATCTGATGGGGCTGCTATCCTTTTAAGACAAGGAAATGCTCTCTAGCACTCTCCTTATACACAGAGAAGATTCCAGTTGAGGGCACAGTGATCTAAGAAGAGAGGCCTCAGCAGATACCCACCCTGAGACTATGGTTTTGATGTCCAGCCTTCACATGTGACACTAGAGTCTGTTGTTTCAGCCACTCGCATGTGGTATTGTTACAGCAGCATGAGCAGAAGGGTTACAGGGCACATTGCTTTCGAGTGTACCTTTTAAGTGGTAAGTCAGAGCTTGTACATCCTCTACGCAAAGCCTTCTAACACTCCCTGGCTTCACTCACAGTGGCTTTATAGATAGCACACAATCTGACCCCAAACCATTCCCCCCACCTTTCTTCCCACCAATGTCTGATCCACTTTCGCTTCCTTGGACACTTTTTAGAAATAACTGTTCGCAGCAGGCGAACTCCCTTTGAATGACTGGTTCAGTGTGTACTGGTTCAGACTGACTCCAGATGCTCTCTTCTTTTAAGACTGCCCAGACACCAACTTCAGCATATACAGAATATCTTGCCATCTCTGTTCATGTGCTAGCTACTATATTAAAATTTAATTGTATTCACAAAACTTAGCACTTTCTAAAATAAATATATTTCTTACTTCTTTTCTGTGTTCTTCTACTAGCATATAACTGGAAGGGAAAGTCATATATATATTTACAGTTATTTCCATTAAGTCATGGTAGGCCTTCAAAAAGTATTTATTAAATTAATTAACTGCAAAATATTTAGTTTTATCTTACCTTTTGAGTTCATTTTTAAAAATATACCATGTTTTGAAATGTACCATATTGTTTTTCTATTTTTAGATTATAATTATGTTTTCTCACTTCTCATCCCTCTGAACCCACCCATATACTCATCTATGCTCTCTTTCAAATTGATGGCCTATTTTTTCATTCATTGTTAAACATGAATACATGTACACATAAATACATTTATATTTTAAATATAACCTGTTCAATCTGTGTAATGCTACTGGTATATGTGTTTTCAGGGATGACCATTTGGCATTGCTATTTTAGACTATCATTTTTGTTTTGATTTCCAGTTTAAGTTAAAAATTATTAAGTTGAACATTTTATCATTTAAAATAAATTTTAACCAAGTTTTCTTTTTTCTTTTTTAATTTTTATTTTTATTAATTACAGCTTATTCACTTTGTATCATCCATGTAGCTCTCTCCTTCTCCTCCCAATCCCACCCTCCCTCTCCCCTTCTCCACCCATGTGCCTCCCCAAGTCCACTGATAGGGGAGGTCTTCCTCTCCTTCCTTCTGATCCTATTCTATCAGGTCTCATCAGGAGTGGCTGCATTGTCTTCCTCTGTGGCCTGGTAAGGCTGCTTCCCCCTCAGGGGTAGGTGATCAAAGAGCAAGCCAATCAGTTTATGTCAGAGGCAGTCCCTGTTCCCATTACTATGGAAGCCACTTGGACACTGAACTGCTGGCAGTTAAAATAATTTTTATAATTATACTTCAGTCATTCAGTTCTATGTTTTATGCTGTGTTTTGATATAGTTATCTCTACATTATTTTATTTAGGAAATTTATGTAATGCTCATAATATGATTATTTGCCATCAATATTTTAAAGAACTTAAAAGCATTTTTATATGGTAGAAACTACATCTAGAGTAGTTTAGCTAAATACATCTATGTATGTAGTTATAGTGATTAACTTCATTGTTTTACATGTTATTTTTGTATCGATAATCCTAGGAAACTAAAATAGGCCAATAAAAGTTTCCAAGGGCTATTTTGTTCTTATGACTTATCTTTTGCATTCTAATATTTGACAGTATACATATTTCTTATTTTAAAAGTCAACTTTCATAAAACATATATGTACATGGTACATAAGCTCATATAATTATCATAACAAAGCTAAAGAATATTTCCATTATTATAGAATGTTCTTCACACCACTCGAAGTTCATTCCTTATATCCTATTCAAGAAATCATTGACCTAATTTCTATCACTTTGGACTCATTTTTAGAAAAATTATATGGAAAGCAGAGAGATGATTGATACAGATAAATAGGTAGGCAGATAGACAAGATAGATTCACATACATACTGAAAGAAAAAAACACAACAGGTCACATGCACCCCTGCCTCTAGTTTCTTTCATTAGCCTAAAGTTCATAAAATTCATTTATATGGCTACAATATATATATATATATATATATATATATATATATATATATGACTATTTCGGGGATTTGTTGTGTATTAAGTTTTGAAGATTTCAGTGAGAGAGGTTAAGTAGCATTTCATTGTACACCACAGCTTGTTGGACAGACACTTGATTTGATCCAGGTCTCGTTATTTTAAGTGATTTTCTTATGAATGTTTGGTGGGAACAGGTGAACCTATTTCTCCTGAGTGAATACTTGTGAGTTATGTGGTCACTGATCATAGTAACTAAATTGATTTCTGATGGCTATGCTGTTTCACAATCCCAGCAGGAAAGTATTACCTTTCTATTTTACACATCCAGTTGTGGTGTTTCCAGGGTTTTGTTTTGTTTTTAGTTTTAGATATCCCTATGATTCTGTAATAGTATATCATCAAACTCTAAATTGTCACACTCTTGATAACTCTCCTGTGTTTATTGAAAACTCATTAGTTTTTGGTTTTTTTGTTTTTTGTTTTTTGTTTTGTTTTTTTAGTTTTTCTTAAGTGTTACCCATTTTGACTAGACAGATTATCTGCTTATTACTGAGTTGAGTTGATTTCTGCATCTACATACCAGCCCTGATTCCTTTTAGAGCACTATTTGAACATGTACTTTCTCACATCTGTATCAATTCTAGCTCATTCTCTGTGTGGAATGCCAAATGCCCATCAAGTAAGGTAGGGAAAGGTCTCTGGACAATTGCCAGAAGTAGTCAGCCCTCTAACACCAGCATGTGAGCTTAGATGTAGCTCTCCATCCCTTTGAGCCTGCACATGATTCCAGCCTTAGATAAGCACTTGCCTGCATCTCAGGAAACAGAACCACTCTTACTGAGCCTCTCCAAGATTCCTGACAGGCAGAAACTGCAACATAGTATCTGCTATTCTGAACTGCTAAATTCTGAAAATAATGTGCTTTAACACAAGGGATAACCAATACCCCTCCAAACTATGCTCACTCTTTCTCCACCCCTCAAAGCCAAGTTCAAGTTAGAGGTCATTGTGTCCAGGATCCTCCTACCGGCTTCCTGGTCCACAAGCCCATGAGAGATTAAATGTAATGGCATAAATGAGATTAAATACATTTGTTCTTAGTATGAGTGCTTTTTATCAGCACTATCCTCCCTTTCTGATGTCTCATATCTTTCCATCCTATAGCACTTGCCTCAAGTTGTTCTTTTTGCCTCTAAGCTCCTCACAGTAAAAAGAAATGTTTATGATCATATAGACCAACCCACATCTATAACATCTCCCAAGCTGTCTTCTGGTGAATATTTGAAAATTTGAGGTGTTTTCTGAGATAGTCTCTTAGTTACTGTTCTATTGCTTTGAAGAAATACCAGAACCGAGGCAACCCTTATAAAGGAAAACATTTCATTAGAGGTTTGCTTGTAGTTTTATAGAGTTAGTTCATGATTATGCTGTGGAAAGCAGACAGTCATGGTGCTTGAGCAGTAGCCGAGAGATTTATATACTGATACATATGCAGCAGGGGGAGAGAGAGAGACAGAGGCAGAGAGAGTGAAAAAAAGAGGCAAAGACAGAGAGACAGAGATAGGGCTTGATGTAGGCTTTTAAAACATCAAAGCCCACCCCCAGTGACACACTTTCTCCAACAAGGCCACACCTACTAATCCCTTCCAAACAATTCCACAAACTGGTGGTCAAGCATTCAAACATATAAGCCTATGGAGACTATTTCATTCAAACCACCACAGGTACCTAATTCCATTTCTGGATCATCCTAGTTCTTAGAAAAATCTCCCCATGCACTAACAGAGCTCATTCTCTGCTGCACTACTTCATGTGGTCTGCGTGAGATTCACTCTTGAGCTGGCCCTCCAGCTGAAGACTAACCTCCATAAAGACTGGGTATTAACTGTCAGGTGAGCCAAGAAAATAACTTTTTCTTTTCACTATGAAATCCATAGCTAGCCCAACCAAGCTTGGCTTTCTATGACATATATTAGCTGGATCCACCATAGACTTTTATCTACTCATCAAAAATGTGTATTGGGGTAGGAAATAAAGCTCTTCAACTATTTCAATCCTCAGAAATATCTTCTTTTGGTGAAACTTTTCTGGGTATTTGTGTAGCTGCTGCACTGTGTGATGGGTAGAGCTAACAAATGTCTTGCCCTTGTCTCAGGCAGGGCTCTGAGCCAAGCTCTGTAAGTCTGGACTCATCTTTCTCACTTAGACTTGCCAGCACAATGATAAGATTAATGGTTTCCATAAAGAGGGGTACTTTAGGGACTTCCTGGAGAGCTTGGCTCATCTGTAGATCTAAGAAGTTCACAGGAGTAGTGTCTTGCCTACATAATCAGTGCCAACAATATGCTAAGTCTTGCACAATGCCTTTAGCACAATCTACAGAACTGCAGTGACGTACCAGCTGACTCTTGCTTCAGTCCCACTGCATGCGCTCCTGCCATCCTCAAACTCCAGTTATACTGACGTTCTTTCAGTGTGTTACACACAGATGTTCATCCAGACACAGGGTCTTTCTACGTTACGTTACCATGGGCTAGAGACTCCTTATGTTGTCTATTTCCAGTCAACCCTTACTCATTTTTCATACCTCAGCTAAGCATTGTTTCCTTTGGGAAGCCTTCCGAGGCCACCACCCTCATGTCTACGCTATATTTATTTCTTATTGGCACAGGAGACAACTTCCTGAACCAACAGCACAGGCTCTAAAATCAACAATCAATAAAGGGGACCTCATGAAACTGAAAAGCTTCTGTAAAGCAAAGGACACTGTCATCAGAACAAAATGACAGTCTACGGACTGGGAAAGGATCTTCACCAACCCTATATCTGACAGAGGGCTAACATCCAGAATATATAAAGAACTCAAGAACTTAAACACCAACAAATCAAGTAATCCAATTAAAAAATGGCAGACAGAGCTAAATAGAGAATTCTCAATAGAGGAATAACAAATGGCAGAGAAACACTTAAAGAAATGCTCAATGTCCTTAGTCATCAGGGAAATGTAAATCAAAACGACCCTGAGATTTTACCTTACACCCATCAGAATGGCTAAGATCAAAAATTCAAGTGACAACACATGCTGGAGAGGTTGTGGAGAAAGGGAAACCCTTCTCCATTGCTGGTGGGAATATAACCTTGTATAACCACTTTGGAAATCAATCTGGAGCTTTCTTAGACTATTAGAAATAGTGCTACCTCAAGATCCAGCTATACCACTTCTAGGCATATATCTAAAAGATGCTCAAGTATACAACAAGGACATTTGTTCAACCAAGTTGGTAGCAGCTTTATTCATAATAGCCATAATCTGTAAATAACCCAAATGTCCCTCCACTGAAGACTGGATACAGAAATTGTGGTACATTTACACTCAGCAATTAAAAACAAGGAAATCATGAAATTTGCAGTCAAATGGCGGGATCTCGGAAAGATCATCCTGAATGAGGTATCCCAGAAGCAGAAAGACACACATGGTAGATACTCATTTACAAGTGGATCTTATTCATTTCAAAAGGCAGAGAAATACTTCCCTTTTAGTCACCATTTCATTTTAACTTTTTCCTCTAATTACTTAGTATTAGTCCCAGACACTGACACAGGGGCTAGAGCCATTTTGCTTTATATTACAATACTTTGTTCCAGGAGTAGTTGGAATTTAATAGGTATTTGTGAGATAAAGTGAGGATGCAATTATAACCCAATGGGATAAACTCTATCCTTGAAAGAGGCACAGGAGATTTTGGTCTACCTAACTCAAACAGAAAGACTTTGCTGGGGAAAAAGGTATCATACGAAGCATTTAAATATATACAAGATTCGGTCAGCTGAACAAAACTAGAGGTGTAAGAAATAGCAGGAATCTGAATAAAATGATAGAGGTCTAGATCATGTCAAGTTTCTTCTTTAAGCAAATTGAAATCATTGGTCATTTATTAAAGATATAAAAGTAGCTGTGCCCCATGATGAATGATGGTACAGCCTTAAAACTAGATGATAAACCAGCTTCTGAGGAGGTGACCGGATGTCACAAGGCTTCTATGAGACGACCAGATAAGCCCTCAGGAGTAGGGATGCAGATACAGCTTCAGCTTAGGTGGTTACCAGCTCATTTGGTTCCCAAGAGTAACAAATTTACCCTCAAACAGTGATCAAGCCTATTATCTACCCATTCTATGATCATAAATGTCAGTTGTTTATAATTCCATGGCCTTGAGAGAGTGCTGTTTTGTCAATAACTCAAAAAAGACACAAAGAATACGGGCAGTGGCAGCCTCTTTTTGAGTTTATGCTTCTTCCTGTGTTTCTGCTGGGATCATGTAGCTTTTAGACACAGACCTGGGTCTCTAGGAGGCTCCATCTTTACTCAAATTTCTGAGCTCCCCAAGTGAATGGGAGCAAACAGGGTAAATAAGTAGATGTGTCTGGCATAGCTCATCTAAGCATGCATTCAGATCAGTGGTCTTTCTCCCCTGAGCTGGGAAGTCATGGTTTCTCAAGCAGATAACACCATCAGATTTAGTAGTATATAGTATGGGAAAGATGACTGGCTAGAGCAGGAAGTATAAATACAAGATGCTAGTTTCCTGTTCCTATTTTGCTTTGACTTCCTTATGTAGCCATGTCTAGGCCTTAGCCTGGACCCTTGGGCTTCAGCTTTCCTTTCTGTTAGATGAGGGAGTGGGTACTGTGCACCCTCTAGGCTCCCCTCTTGCTCAATTCTGTAAGGATGGTAACAAAATAAAGTGTGCGGTTTATCGCAGCTCTGCTCCTCTCCTGTTGGGGTATGTCAGTCACTATCATCATGGCCTTATCTCTACCACAAAGTCAGAAGCCTGTCTGGCCATCAGCTATTTTTATGCTGATCTCAAATCTTGATCACCTTCTTTGTGCAAGCTCACATGGAAACAGTGAAACTGTCCTAATCTTGGAGGTGTACTAAAATAGAGGGTGACGTAAGTCCACCAAACAACCTACCCAGAGCCAGCAAAACTAACAACAAAGTTAGAAAGGCTGTAGCTAGATAAAGAAAGGACAAGCCAGCTAGAAGAATTGAAAAGTTCCTTTCTAACTGGTAGAACCTTAGTTATGAACAGGAATGGCCTCTGATACCTGATTAAGCAAGGAGTTTGCTTTTTCAGTAACTCAATCAGTTCCAGGGGATCTGGGGAGAGGTAGAAGTTCCTCTGTCCCTACCATGCCCTTCTCTCTCTCACTAGTACTGATCCACCATCTCTCAGGAACTAGAGGGATGAGCATCTCAGCTTTGGACATTTCTGACTTTTACTGTAGGGGCAGGGGCTGCTGAAGATGCGGCCCCAGCTGCCAGCTTGAGCCCCTGACTTGTGGCCACTCCAGCCCATGCAGCACCACAGCAGCAGCTGCAGGAAGCACCACTCTCATTTAGTGTTATTGGTAGGATCCACAGCTCAACAGGGATAGATAAGGGAAGTTCCTGGAAGCAAGAGAGAAGGGAATAATCAAGCTGCTTAACTGTTGGTCTGCATACTAATAGTATGAGTGAATATTTATGTGGTGATATACGCATACACTCATGTGTGAATGTTTGTATGTCCAACTTAATGTAAGGTCGAACCATACCATCTGATCTATCCTTCTAGTTTTGCCAGGGACAGCACTTTGTCCTGAGAAGTGTTAAATGTGTACATGTGCTTGTGGGGCTCAACACAGGCACAACTCCATGTGACCTGGCTTGTGGCTGTCATCACAAGCTAGGGTGAGATCTTGCTGTGAGTGTGACTGTGAACAGGCAGAAGGGACTGCTGTCATAGGGCTTCCATGGAACAGCAACAAAGAAGAGGATTTCAGTGAGCAAACTTGAGTCTCCGCTCTCTGAAGTCACTATGAAAGATATAACCTCTCTACAGATGATCCTCATAAAACTGAAAACAAAACTACCAAATACCCAGCTGTGCCACTCCTGGGACTACACCTGCAGGACTCTAAGCACACAACGGACACTTGCATATGTATAGGTGTGCAGGACTATCTACAAAAGCCAAGTGATTGAATCATTCTAGGTAGCTGTCAGCAAAAGAAAGGGCAAAGAAAATATATAAACCATGGAGTTTTTATTCAGCCACAAAGAACAAAATTATGTCATTTTCAGGAAAATGAACACAACTGAAAATCTTCATAAATGGAGTAAGCCAAACTAAAAGAGATAAATGCTGCATATTTCTCTCATTCGTAGATCTTAAATATATGTGCGTAAGTTGTTTATAAAGACATATAAGTAGATAAGTTTATAAAGACATAGAAAAAGAAGTGAGAGCCAGGCACAGCAGCATACATCTGTAATCAATCCCAGAACTCAGGAAGGCACAGGCAGGCAGATCTCTGTGAGTTCAAGGCCAGCTTAGACTACAAAGCAAGTCCAGGCCAGCTAACACTACACAGAGAAACCATGTCTCAAAAAAAAAAAAAAAAAAGTAGAAGTGAGAATGAAATAACAAAAAGAACTAGTGAGGAAAAGAAAAGGAAGAACAAGTAGGAGAAA
This sequence comes from Meriones unguiculatus, assembly GCF_030254825.1. Lineage (NCBI taxonomy): Eukaryota > Metazoa > Chordata > Mammalia > Rodentia > Muridae > Meriones > Meriones unguiculatus. The sequence goes on from NC_083361.1 coordinate 25,464,839, forward strand.
AAATAAAAGTCCATGTTATACTTGGTTGATATGCCTTTATGAAATCTATTACTATGTACAACAGATAGGAGCCAATAAAAGTTTATGAGATAAAAATATTAGACAAATATTAGACAAATTGGCTTTAAAAGATGGTAATTTCTATAATTTCACATTATTGTATTTCTGATTTTACATAAAGTATGTCTAATTTTTAAGTTTTTTACTTCCCTTTTTTCTCTTTTGTTAATTCTCTAATCATTAAATAGTAAAGGATACACTAAAATGTTGAAAGCATCAAATAGTTCTCTGTGCCTTTGGCTAATAGCTTATTTGACTATGTCTGAGAAAACCAGTCTTTGTGGGTGCATTTCCTTCTTTTTTTTTTTCCTTAAAGAAAATGAATTACTTATCACTTATAATGACTTACAATACCATGTATATTTTGTGATTTTAAAAAACTTTTAGTTCATTGGTCCTGCATCACTGGAATTTTATTGGCCCAAGTTTAGATCCCCAAGTGTTAATTTATGTTAGCTTCTTTTTGCTGACTGGGAATATGGCCAGTTCATGATAAATTAATTTACACTGAAAATAAAATAAAATAGTTTATTAATAACCCTTTTTCTATTTATTCATTTAAACTTCTTTTGAGTTTACTCATGTATATTCAAATATTATATGGCTTAATATTTCAGTTGATAGATAAACACTGCACAACAAGAATTTGAATTGAAAACTAGTATATTTTCCTCTGGTACATCTAGAGGATCATTTACTTGACATTATGACAATTTCTTTAAATATAAAAGTAACTGCACATTTCTGGTTATGTTGAGTAGGCAAAAATACACATGTAAATTTAAAATAATTGTTTATATATTAAAACTGAAGTAAACTGTTATATTTGAAATTTTGAAAATTTAAATTTGGATCACATCTTTTATTTTCTTTTGGAGAGCACAGACATCTCCCCAGCCTAGGTCTATGTCATAGCTTATAAATTCAAAGATCTTGGCAAGTATAACTTTTGCATGTGATTTATAAAACCTGATATATTTCCAAATTCTCTCTACATTAAAGTTATTCAATTTACTCTAATGGTTCTTGTACTAGAGTTATGTCTATTCATAGCAACTACACCTGTGAGTCATTTGCTTAAAGTACAGTGCTTATTAATTTTCAACATTAATGTCTTAAACTTAAGGAAAAGAGCTTTGGAATTCTTTACACTCTTCTATAATGGCTATATTTCATAGTAGAATATTATAAAGTTAGAAGATTATAAGGATAAATAAAACTTTTCTCACGCGTATAACGGGTGATGATTCAACATGGTGCTATATTGGTCAGCCTCTGACCTCAGAGCTTTCTTCCCTTTTCCCACCACTATTCATCGTCCTCAAAACACCTGCATCAAAAGCCAAAACTTCTTGATTAACCATACTACAACACTCATACTGGATATTATCAAATTATAGTCACTTTGGAAAACCAAACTTTAAAAAGATACGTTATGACCTTTATCCTCTGCCTAGGGGCATTCTTTTTCTCTGACTGAAGAATAAACTTAATGTTTGTTGTATAGTAATGGCTTAAGACCTATTTTTGAAGTACCTTGACTCATGGAGGAACCAACATCAACAAGCACCCCTAGGCAGGAATTCATCTAATAACCCACAGGTACTTTATTTCTTATTTCAATTTCTCTGAAGTTCTCTCTCAGGCATATTAATGGTATTCTGTTCTGAAGCAGAGTATAAAAATCTTTGAATCTTTATTAAAATGCCATATTTCTATGAGATAATTACAAACACAGTGTTACTTCCAGAGACTTTGTTATAATAAACATTAGGGTCCTTGTGCTTATTTGGAATGCTAAGTTGACACAGGGGATATGAAAGAACTGTGGTGGTGAAGCTGGCAAGATGGGTCGGCGGGTAAAGGTGCTTCCCTCCAAGCCCTGGGACCCACATGGTTGAAGGAAAGAACTGTCTTTTTTTCATTCTCATTTTCCCCTTTAAGTTAAAAGTCACTTTACTTACCTTTAAAGCTAGTATGCAAAGTATCATTACAGCATTTTGAAATGAAGTATGTTTTAGTAGATTCTCCTTCCCTTCACCTTTCCCAACCCTCTGATTACCTGTGATCCTCCTATAATCACTCAACACCAGGCTTTTCGTTCTCTTGTATCCCATGTATCTCTCCCCTTCCTCCCCCATCACCTATTTTTACCCTTAGTATACTTTCTAACTTTTTAGATTTTACTCATATTTACACGCGCACACACACACACACACAATATGTGGTTCTGACCTTTCTAAATTTTACATAAATGTACACACACATCGTCCAGATCCACCATTTCCTGAAATTTTCATTTTATTTTTATTTACATCTGACTAAAATTTCATTGTGAATATGTAGCACATTTTCATTAACCATTCATCTGTTGAATGTTGATGTGCTTATAAAAAACTTTTATTGACATTTTTTTATATCTCTTTCTCCGTACTCCACCCCAATCCCTTCCAACACCCCAACAACAGATAGGAGAGTGAAAGGGTTAGTGGGAGAGGGGCCACTTCCTGCTGGTTAGAGTCCTCAGGTTCCTTGGAGCCAGTCTAATCCTTGTTTCAGGAGATCTCCAACTTCTTGCCTCACTGTATCAATAGCAACAGGAGCCAAAGGGGGCGGGGAGCAGCAGCAGCCTTGTTCTCAGAGCACCCCCACATTCTCTGGGCTCTGGCATTTATTTGCTCTCCAGTGTCCCCAGATTTAAACTATCTGCAGCTCTTCTCAAAGCCTGCATGAGGCAAATAGTTTGCTGCTGTGGACCATCTGAATCAGTCTCACATCCCACACCTGGGATTAAAACAAAAACATGTTTCTATCCACAACAGTTGATGTGTAGGCTGGTTCTAGTTCCTTGCTAGGATTAAAAGAACAGTGATAAACAGATGTCTAAATATCTCCGTAGTAGGTCCTCTGGGTGTGTGATGGGTATGGAATGGCTGAGTAGGGCCTGGCCACACAGTAGTTCTGATTTTAATTGTTTTGAGAAACTCCTACACTGATATCCATAATGGCTATACCAGTTTGCGCTTCCACTGGTAGTGAATGCAGGCGCCTCCTTCACACTCTCTCCAACATCTGTTGTTAGACTTCTTGATAACAGCCATTCTACCTGAGGTGAGGTGGCATCTCAAAACAGTTTTTTAATTTACATCTCCCTCGTGACTATGGATGCTGAACACTAAGAAAAGATTTACTGGCCATTTGTTTTTTGTTGTTGTAGTTTTTTTGTTTTTGTTTTTGTTTTAACTGACTATTCATTTCATTAGCTCATTTGTTGACTGGCACCTTTTGCTCTGCAGAAACCTCCTAACAGATGCAGTCTCATCTGTTGATTCTGGGGGCTGGTTCCCATGCTACTGAAGCTTTCTTCAGAAAGTCCATGGATAGACTTATAATTTTTTTTAAAGATTTACTTATTATATATACAGTGTTCTATCTGCACACCAGAAGAGGGCACCAGATCTCATTATAGATAGTTGGGAGCCACTATGTGGTTACTGGGAATTGAACTCAGGACCTTTGGAAGAGCAGCCAGCCAGCGCTCTTAACCCCTTAGCTATTTCCCCAGCCCGACTTATATCTTAAAACGCATTTCCCGTTGCTTTTCTCTGTTTCAGCATTTCAGGGTTTAAGTTAATGTCTTTGAGTTTATTTTTATACAGAGTGAAAGATATGTATCTGATTTCACCCTTTTGCAGGTGGATATTCAGTTTAGTCTGTATCATTTGCTGAGCGGGCTTCTTTTCCGCTGCATGTTTTTGACACCTTTGCTAACAGTTAGGAGACCGTAGCTTTGTTAGTTCATATCTGGCCCTCTATTCTGTTCCATTGGTCTACCTGTCTGTTTCTATGGCAGTACCAGGCCGTCTTTGTTATTATGGCTCTGTAATATAAACAGGTATTACGGTACTCTTAGCTGTATTCTTTCCTTTTAGGATTGCTTTGGCTGTTTTTGATCTTTTTTGTAGTTCTGCATGAATTAGTATATTGTTTGTTCTAGTTCTGTTTTTAAAAAAAGACTGGAATTTTTGTGACAATTTCATTGAATCTTTTGATTACTTTTGATAATACAGCCATTTTATGATATTAATTCTACCAATCCAGAAGCATGGAAGGTCTATCATATAATGTCTCTTTGATTCCTTGCTTAATTCTTAAAGTTTTCACTGTAGTAGTCCTTTATTTCTTTCATTAAGTATATAGGTATATTTTGGGGGAGTCTATTATTAATGAAATATTTTCCAAAAATTTCTTCTGTGAGTTGTTAGTCTATAGAATGGCTGATTTTTCTTGGATATATCCCTTTTATGCCTTCATTTTGTCTCATTGTTATAGCTGGGAGTTTGAAAACTGATTGCATAAGAGGTAAGAGCAAGCATCCTTGTCTCATTCCCATTTTTAGAAGAAATAAAACAAGTTTCTCTGTTTAATATAATGCTGTCTGTGGGTTTTCATTATTTGGGAATATGTTCTATATATTCCTATCTTCAGAACTTTTATCATGAAGGCATACTGAGCTTTGTCAAGCACATTATTTTGACATCTATCAAAACACTTATGTTATTTTCTATTCTTGAGTTTATAGATAGGGGATATTATTCTTATTGATGTGTATTTTTATGCACCAATGTTACATCCCCAGGATAAAGCACACTTGATCATGATGATCTTCATGATGTTTTCCTGAATTCAGTTTGTAAGTATTTTGCTGAGACTGTTTGCATCTATTTTTATCTGGGGTATTGGCTTATAGGGTTGTTTATTGCGTGTGTAATGTGTGTGCGTATGCCTGCATGCGTTTATCTGGTTTGGGCATCTGGATAACACTAGTTTCATGGGATGCATTTAGTACCGTTCCTTCCCTTTCTATTTTGTGGGACAAATTGGGGAGTACTGATATTGGATCTTCCTTAAGTTTTTGATAGAATTCAGCAGTGACTCCATTTGCTCCTAAGTTTTCTTTGTGAAGAGACATTTGATTATAGCTTCAGTCTGATTGCTTGTAATATACCTATCTAAGTTGCTTACACCTTCTGGTTTTACTTTTGGGTTGTTCATAGGCATTTAGAAATTCATTCATCTCTTCCAGATCACTGGAGTATATGTTTTCAAAGTATTCTCTAATGATGTTTTTGGATTTTATTGGAGTCTGTTATAATAAATACCCCTTTTTGTCTTTGTCTTTCTTTTTTTACCAGTTTGGCTAAGGGATTCTCATTCTTACTGACTTTTTTTCAAAGAATCAATTTTTTGTTTATTTTGTATATTATTATCTTCCTTTCTATTATATTAATTTCTTTTGTAATCTAATTTTTTGATATCTATAGGGATTGAGATTGGCTTCTTGTTTTTCTCAAACCTTGAGTGCCATCATTTGGTTGTTTATTTGAGATGCTCTAGTTGTTATATGAGAGGTGGTAGCTATAAACTGTGCTATTTAAATTTTTATTTTTTTATTTACAGTTTATTTACTTTGTATCCCACCTGTGGCCCCTCCTCCAGCCCCTCCCAATCCTACCCTCCCTCCCTCTTCTTCTATATATCTTAATGAGCTGTCTTGAAATATCTTTATTTTTCCATCAAATTTAAAAGATAACTTTACTTGGTATAGCATTCTTGGTTTATAGCAATTTATTTTCAGAGATTAAAATATATTATCCCATATTTTTCTGGATCTTAAGGCTACTGAAGGGTCTGAGGTTATTTTGATATTTCTACCTTTTATGTGAGTTGTCATGTTTCTCAGACCACTTTTAGTGTTGTTTCTTCATTTTTTTTTTTTTTTGACATCTTGACTATGTGTTTTGCAGAGATTTTTCTCTTGTCTATGAGTTCTAAGCGTCTCTTGTTTTTGGATGTTTAACTCATTCTCTAGGTTTTAGAAAGTTTCTGTTCTAATTTCATGAAATTGTCTGTCTGTTCCTTCTGACTTTCTATCGGCTCTTTCTCCTACACTATGAATTTTCAGGTTTGGTTTCTTGAATGTATCCCACAATTCTTAGAAGTATTGTTCATGTTCCTTCATTTTCCTTACACATGCTTGACTGTATTATTGTCTCCACTTTGTCCTTATTTCTGAAATCAGTTCTTCTGCATATTCTTGTCTGTTGATGATGTTCTCTAATGTGGTTTTTATTTGATTGACTATTTCTTTCATTTTCATTATTTATTCTTGGTTTTCCGTGTTTAAGTTGTATATTTTGAACTTTCTCCTGTAGCTTGCTTCACTTTGGAGGCTGTCTTGTTGAGGTCCTAGGTTTTCTTACTGCGTGTATATCTTTGAGTCTTCTAAATACTCATTAACTATTTTAAAATGTAAGACTGAATTCTTTTTTAGACATTTCAGCTATCTAGATTCCATCACAGGAGAGTGAGAGTTTGGGAATGGGTCATGGTTAGTTAGTTGTGTTACACTGTGTTTCTTTGTAGTGTTATGTACATCTGTGGAAATACACTGTCTTCCAGTTTTAACTTCCCCATCTTTCAACTGTAGTTGGGTGTTTTGTTTTCTGTGCATATTCCTATAAGGATGTCCACGTGAAGTTTAGCTATGGAGACTGTTAAAGCTCAGTGTTGACTCCTAGGTGAGGACTCTGAGTTGGTCTAGTCTTGGCTAGATGACGGTAGGACCATGAGTAGGATACATGCTGATCTTGGGGGTACTAGATAGATCAAACCCTAATTAGATACTTAACTCTGTGAATCCACTTGGGATCTATACTAGTCCCAGGCTGAACTCTGTGAACCAACTGAGGATTAGAGTAAAAACAAAAAACATGATCCTATAGTGAACTCTAGGACAACCCTGCTCCCATGGTTAACTTTGGTACTCCTGCAGCCAGAACCCTAGTTCCATGATAACCTCATGAATTGCTCAAGGAACTACCTCTATGAGGATATTACACCCATTTTGGCAAAAAGAGTTGCTTATCCTGGGAATTTTCCTGCCCTCGTGTTCTTTTACCATGTGCTGCCTTTTACCATCGAGCCACAAGTAGACCTTCAACATGTGGGCACTTTGATACTGGGGTCTCCTGCCTCCAGAACTATGAGAAATATATTTTTAAATAAGTAATCCAGTCTATTACATTCTGTTAAAGGAGCACACATAAATGGACTAAGACATTTCCAAAGCTCTCTGTGTCAAATGAATTAATATATGGCCTCTGTATCTCGTGAGTCTCCAGTGGGATGCCTGGATACTATCGCCAAAATCCTCAATTTGACCTTTCTTCAACATGTTATGTCTGGTCATGAAGATAATAATCTTGGATATTGATCTCTGAAGACATGAGACATGTATGTGGTGCAAATATATGCATGCAGGTAAAACAAGCAAACAAAACAAAAACTCATACACATAAAATAAAAGTAAATATTTAAAAGTCCTTCCCATAAAAGTTACATCTCTTCTGTTTCTATGCTCTTTGTATTATACCTTCCTGAACCTGATCTTCATGCCATAAGAGATAAATAGAACACACTTAGGCATGATGGCAAACACCTCTGATCTCAGCATTTGGGCATCTAAGGTAGGATGACTAATATGAGTTCAAAACCAGCCTAGGCTACATAATGAGACATGGGTGACAGTATCCCATCTTTTAGTTAGACATCATTATTTTCCTCACAGAGGTAGGAAACTAAGACTTAACACAGAAATGCACCTAGGTGAAAGGAAATGGAGAATTAATTGCCCTGGCAACTCAGGTCTTTCCATTGTCACTAGGTCAAATAGGCAGCCTTTTCCCCCTTAGCTTGTTTCTTCTCTGTACTTCACTCTGAATTTTTCACTATAAAATGGTGAAACTTCTCCCTCCCCTTTCAGAAGCTTTACCTGAAGAGTTTCCCAACCCTTAGATCTAGGCTACAAGCCAAATAAATTTAATTAGAATTGGTGAAAAGGAAAATTATAAGGTATTGTCATTTTTGGAAGACTGTCAAAGGAGTCTCATATGCATCCAAGGCTGGAGAATCAGTGGGTTAGACATCTTGGAAGAGCAGTCCTTAAGGCTAACCAACCTTCCTTGCCCTGTCCGTCCCTCCTAACCTTTATCACTAAACTCCTTGTACCTCCTACCAGTCAGTTCTAGAACTGCTAATGAAGCTGCAATCTGGCTGTATTTCTTACCTGATTCCCATAGTATTTACTATCCCACCTCTGCTGACAGCCCTAATGGACTCTACAGATTAAACAGTCCTTCTATTTTGAGTTGCCCTTGGATTGGTTTGTCAGACGATGGGAGCAGCTGGCCTGCTCCATGTACAAATTGAATAATTTACTGTAAATAGCCTCCATGTTTTCCAGCACCATGTAGTTAGCCAAATGGAGGTGAGTTAAGGCTGCCTCTAATGGGAGTGGTTGTCACAGCATCTGCTGAATTAAGCAAGAAACACTTAAGGCTTCAAGTTCTTCTTGTAAACTAGCTGTTCTCATGAAGGCACTGCCAGAACTTCTTCAGAAACAATTCTGAAGGCTTCCTGGTGAGATTCCCTTTGAAGAATGCCCACAAGAGAGGAGATGGAGAGGTTCCCTCTTCCCTGATCACTTCTTACATTGTTCTTCCTATTTACATCCTTTCCCCTGCCCCTGCCTCTACCCTAAGCCTTGCTTGTTCGAATAGGTGGAAAGTATTTTCCCCTACTTGCTTCAGTGTACTGATAGAGTTTTCAAAGCCTTATCCTTTCTCAGTTTGAGAATATTCCCACTCTTCTAAACTCTCCCTCTTGCCTCAGGTTTCCTCCCTGCTATGTGAGACAATCTAGCATGTGGCTACCTGGTTTCCACTTACACCTCCCTAGGCTCTATCTCCCTAGCCTCTAGGGCTCCGAGTGAAGAAAAGAGGACTTGTCCACTAGAGAAAAATTTCCACGTTACCTAACTTTTCTATCTAGGGAATAGGGCATGAGTTATATTTGTTTATCTATTATTAATTCACTAACTCAATATCCATTCATTAATCATTTCACCCATAAATAAGTTAAATTTTATATTCTCTTTATAAACTGTGCATAGTCTAACAGTAGAAAGCAATATTTAACAAGACAGGACACCGAAGCTCCAGTTCAGAGGCTTCATCCATCCTCCCCTAGCTCAAAGTACATATGTCAATTTGGGCACTGAAGACAATAGCAGATGGAGGATGCTGGAGAAGTCTTCTCGAAGGAAAAACTATTGGTGACTATTTACCTGCTTGAGATTCAAACATGCATTGGATGAACTGGAATGTTCTCTCTGACACTAGAAATAAGGATAAAACCAAAGCAATGAGAATTGTATGTGAGTAACCATGAGCGAAATAAAAGTCAAGGACTTGGCCATAGGAAGAAATGTCCCTATCCCCACCCAGCATATCGAAACAGATGTTGAGACTCACAGCCAAGCATGGGGCAAAATGCAGGGAATATTGTGGAAAAACAGAAGGACCTGAAGGTGCCAAGGGCTCCCCAAGAAAACTAACAGAGCCAACTAACGAGAGCCCAGAGGGGCTTGTGGAGCCATAAGCATCAACCAAGGACCATGCATAGACTGGACCTAGGCCCATACACAGACGTAGCAGATGGGCAGCTCAGGCTTCATGTGGGTTCCCTAGTAAGGGAAGCAAAAGCTGTCTCTGGCACAGACTCTGTTGCCTGCTTTCTGATCACTCCCTGCTGGCAGGGCTACCTCGCCAGAACACAGGGGAAGATGCACTCAGGCATTCAGTGCTAATGCAACTTGATGATCTAGGGTTGGGATTGGGGGTAGGGGCTCTCCTTATCTGAAAAATAGGGGCATATGAGAGGGGAAGAGGGTGGGACTGAAAGGAGATGAGGGAAGGGGCTATAACCGGAATGTAAAGTGAATAAATAAACTAATTAATTAATTTTAAAAAGCACCCAATCCTAGAGCTGAAAATCTCCTTTGCACTGGACAACATGACATCAGTGTCTTTTCATTGTCCAGGAGTATAATTTACGAAGTAGTAACATATACAGAAACATAGGCATGCACGCACGCACACACACAGTGGCATAGGAAACCTTCCTAAAACCACTCCATAGGTTGAAATGCAAAGCCATAGTAAATGAATTATTTTTTTAGGACTACTTCAGCCAGTTTTTAATTATTATTATCATTTATTACAATTTATTCAATTTGTATCCCAGCTATGAATGAATTCTAAATTGTGTCTACGAATGGGAATCATCATATGTATTAACTATACCATACTTTAAAAATGAGCAAAAAACATGGGCCTGAAAAAAAATCAACTCCCTTTCCAAAATTGCTAAGGTGCAATTGCCATATCCAACTTAAACCTACCTCAAATCTCCCACCAGCCTCCAATCAGCTTTCTCCACAGTATACATTCCATTTAAGAGTGGTGTTGTTTCACTGAAATTGTTACTATTCCCCCAACTTGTAAGAAAAGAAAGGATAAGAATATACTAATATTAAAAGAATGATAAAAAATTATTAATTTTAAATGACCACAGATTGTTTTACAGCATTTTCCATAGAGATTTGGTCACTTGTTTTGACTAATATATGACATGCCAAAATTTACACCATAAAAGCCCAAAGCTAAGATGTCAAGCCTTATAGCTTCTATTCTCACACTCACAGAACACTTATGTACACAAGCCCAAGAAAAATCACTGCACAGAACACAGAGAAAAGAACTGAGACACTCATACAGCAAGACAAGCAAGCTCCTAGCTAACCTGCTCAATGACCCTAAAAACATGTTAACTAAGACATGATACAGAAGGGGCTTAGCTACTCCAGATAAATTCTGATCCAAAGACCCATGAGCAAATAAATTGCTATGGCTTGGTGCTAATGAATTATGTTTGTTTGTTTGTTTGTTTGTTTTTAACATACATAGCTAAGACCAAGGAAATGTAGAGTGAGCCAATCAAAGTAAATCTTTTGTTATTACAACTGGTCCATGCACAGGCCTACCCTGGTTGGTGTACATAGAGACTGGTAGGAATGATCAAGCAATAGGAACCATAAGGCCCTTCTGGGGAATACCAGGTCAAAACTGTTTATAAATCTGAATGGTGAAGCTTAGACCTATTACAATCATAACAAAAGCAAGCTATCATAACAAAAGCAAGCTGGAGGAAGAAGCCATTACATAAGAAGGCTACAGACCGCTTCAGAGTCAGACCTCCATCAAAGCCTCTACCAAATTACATACAGGTTCCCATTATTTAAAGAATTCCATAATTACCTAAGATGTATATCATCAAGTTAGGCCGCTTGAATTATGGGCCATGTTATTTATGATTGGAAGCACACAATTGTCGTGTAAAGTGGAAGTTTCTGAGTTCTTTGGAAACCCAGTTGTGTCATGTGAATTCGTTTTTTGTTTTGGTCCTAAGTGTGGGATATGGGAATGGTTTTCCCCTGTGGAAAACAGCCCCCATGAAAAGGCACATGATGTTTATGAGCTGAAAACTACCCTGTGCAAGGGGAGTAGTTTTGTGAGCTGGAAAACATCCCCATGTGAACTCTGAGAAGGAACAAATAGAAGCCCACAGACAGTGAGAACACTTTTGCATTGCTACACTTTTGCATTGCTACCATTTGCAATGGTTTGCATCCTTTGCTGGTCTTCACAGAGAGAAATGCTCCAGAGAACTACTCATGTTGCTTTGACGAAGTTTTGCCAAAGTTTGGACTTGTGCCTTTTGGGTGAAGTGCTGCTGCTTTTACTGAATCATTGCGCTGTTGCTGCTGCTTTATTGTTTGACTAGACTTCTGGTATCCTAACAACTGAGTTTGGTAATCTCCAAAGAATCCATCGACCCTTATCAACAGGAAGTAGCTCAAAGAGGTGAACAGCCTCTTTCCCTATTAATCTCCTATGTGAGATTGGAAGGGAGGCAGAGACATTTACCTTACACCCATCAGAATGGCTAAGATCAAAAACTCGAGTGACAACACATGTGGAGAGGTTGTGGAGAAAGGGGAACCCTCCTACATTGCTGGTGGGAATATAAATTTGTACAACCACTTTGGAAATCAATCTGGCGCTTTCTCAGACAACTAGGAATAGCGCTTCCTCAAGGTCCAGCTATACCACTCCTAGGCATATATCCAAAAGATGTTCAAGTATACAACAAGGACATTTGCTCAACCATATTCATAGCAGCTTTATTCGTAATAGCCAGAACCTGGAAACAACCCAGATGTCCATCAGTGGAGGAATGGATACAGAAATTGTGGTACTTTTACACAATGGAAAACTACTCAGCAATTAAAAACAAGGAAATCATAAAATTTGCAAGCAAATGGTGGGATCTAAAAAAGATCATCCTGAGTGAGGTATCCCAGAAGCAGAAAGACAAACAAGGTATATACTCAGTTATAAGTGGATACTAGACATATAATATAGGATAAACATACTAAAATCTGTACACCTAAGGAAGCTAAGCAAGAAGGAGGACCCTGGGTAAGATGATCAATCCTCACTTAGAAAGCCAAAAGAGATGGACATTGGAAAAAGGAGAAAACAGGAAACAGGACAGGAGCCTACCACAGAGAGCCTCTGAAAGACGTTCTACCCAGCAATGTATCAAAGCAGATGCTGGGACTCATACCCAAACTTTGGGCAGAGTACAGGAAATCCTATGAAAGAGTGGGGAGATAGTAACACCTGGAGAGGACAGAAGCTCCACAAGAAGAGCAATAGAACCAAAATACCTGGGCACAGGGATCTTTTCTGAGACTGATACTCCAACCAGGGACCATTCACAGATATTACCTAGAACTCCTGCTTAGATGTAGCCCATGACAGCTCAGTATCCAAGTGGGTTCTCTAGTAAGGGGAACAGGGACTGTATCTGATATTAACTCAGTGGCTGGCTCTTTGACACCCCCCCCAAGGGGGGAGCAGCCTTGCCAGGCCACAGAGGAGGACAATGCAGCCAGTCCTGATGAGACCTGATACGCTAGGGTCAGATGGAAGGGGAGGAGGATCTCCCCTATCAGTGACCTTAGAGAAGGGCCAGGAGGAGATGAGGGAGGAAGGGTGGAGTTGGGAGGGAATGAGGGAGGGGGCTACAGCTGGGATACAAAGTGAATAAACTGTTATTAACATAAAAATAAAAATTTAATTAAGAAATCTAAGCCTATAGTCATGCTTTTAAAGTTCTAAGCTGTTTTCATGTTCTCCTTTTTTTAAGTTTATGCTATAATAAATTATGTGATGGTATTATAAATTTATAATCATAAGTGGTTATTAGACATGTAACATAGGATAAACACACTAAAATCTATACTCCTAGGGGAGCTAAACAACATGTTTTCTTTTCTTATAATTATGACCAACAGCCAATAGTTCTTTTTTATTTACTTTATAAATAGAGCCAAGGAGAGGGCATCAAATCCCTGCAATTTGAGATACAGGTAGTTGTGAGCTGCCTCAAGTGAGTGCTGAGAACTGAACTCAGCTCTTCAGGCAGAGCATCTCTCCAGCCCTATTTCCATGTTCTTTTTTCTAAGGAACATAAAGCAGAAACATTAAAGGGAGTCTCTATGTTTGAGATAGGGATTGACAGTCCAAAATCTTAAAAGAGTCTTCTTAATTGTATACATTCATTTCCTAGGTCTATTGGAATAAACCACAAATTGAATGGCTCAAAGCCAATAAAAAAATACTTTCTCATGCATGGTTCTTTAGGCCCAGAGATGGAAACTAAGGTGTCTGTAGGCCATGTTTGCTCTTAAGCCTGCAGGGAATGCTTTTTTCTTCTTCCTGTACTCTGACAGTTTGCCAGCATTTCCAATATTCTCTGACTTGTAAATGTTTAACTCTAATCCTCTTCACATGGCATCTATACTGTGTGTCTCTTTATTGTGTCATTTTTTATATGTTCCACTCTAAATTGGGGCACCAATAATATTGGACTGTGGACTTCAGCTAATTAACTCAACTAATAATTAAACCTCAACTAATAATAAAACCTCAGCTTAACTTAGTATACTAATTATCTCTCTAATGATCTCAGTTCCAGATGGAACTACCTTCTGAGGTACTAGGTATTAAAACTTCACCATACCTTCTGTGGAGTGACATTTTACAACTTTATAATATTCCCTATCCCAAAGTAGCACCTGACACAGCCATTTATATCTAAGGTATCACTCTTATCCTAACTCATTCTTATTCCTCATTTCTTCAAAGACTCAGATTTAATGGCATCTTTTTGTTTTTCCTTACAAAATATGGAATACTCTCCCACTCTTCTGTACCTAATGATACGTGTTCCTATATCAAATTCATCACTGCCAACACTTTATTAAAATATAGACCATGTACTTGCTTATACATGGGTTAGTGATGCAACACCAAAACTGTCACCAGCACTACTGTATTGCCTGGAACACAGTAAATATTCAGTAAAGGAAGAGTGAAATACTGTTATGTATCCTAACATCCTGTATTAATTGCTAGAAGGCATTATTTATTAAATAGAAAAATGTGTTTTCTCACCCATCCTTTTAAAGGATAATGATTTGGCAAAACACTCAAAATCCGGTGCTCCAGATTTATGATATGAAAATGGTCTTGGGATGGAGTGGGAGGAGAAGTGATCTGAACACTGACTGGAAATCATTATTGTCCCCGGTTTTTCCCTTCATTAGGCTTTTTTTTTTGATGCTACGAATCCCATTATGAGAACCCTAGTGGTCAGATACACCATCCCCTAAGTGTTTATTACAGTCTTTTGTGGTTTGCAATTACTGTTCATTAGTGATTCTCTACTGTTCATGTAAAGGCTGGAATGAATGTGGAAGAATAACAAATAACTAACATAAAAAATAACTAACATTTAGTGGATTAACCTATGAAGCTAGTTATACGGTGAGAGAGAGGGGAAGAAACAGTATTCCGTGGTGATACAAGGGTCAGCATGGTGACATATATCTGTACTTAGAGCTACTCAGGAGGCTAATATTAAACCTCAGTTTGAGAAACACATGGGCATCAGAGGAGGTAGAACCAAATGTTAGTGAGACTTCATTTTAAAAAATTGTGCCATAAAGGAAACAACTCTGAAGAGTAAGGGCACCAGAAGGGGCTGGAGAGAATGAGCTGTGACTATCATGTGAAATTCTCTTTCTACTTAAATCGAGGTTTCCATGTTCACTGGCTGTTCTGGATTCATAGGTAGATAATTTCTAATCTGAGCTAAAGAAATAATTCCTGTCCCCTCTTTTTAAATTATATTAAAGAATATAAAAGCAATTCAAGCATACTAATTGTACATATTCTTAACAGAGCCTTCTAGATACCTTGCTTATTCTCCAGCCAACTGAATCTCAGAAGTAATTTACAAGATAACCACAGTACATAACTCTACATGCACACAAAAGGCAAATTCTCATTTATATAGAAAATAGTACCTCTGTAAAATCATTACTGTGAAGATTATCTCTTTCAAGAGCCTTGTCTAGAAAGTCTAACATATGTTAAATATCACTCTGAATCACTGTCACCAAGTCTTCACTTCTATTCTTTAATGTTTTTACACATCTAAGCTTTTACCATGTGACTTTTGTCAGGTAGAGTTCATAGCCCTGGTCTAACAGTGAGCTTGGCCATATGATCTGCTTGAATGTGTATAAACAGTGTATGTCATGTCAGGCCAGAGACTTTTGTTGTTGCAGCTTCTACTGTTGGTGTTTGTCATTCTCTGGCTTAAATCTGGGGTTCCGGCTGTCCTGAAACTAGCTCTATAGACCAGATTGGACTTTAACTCATAGAAATCTACCTATCTCTACCTTCCAAGTGCTGGGATTAAAGGCATGTGCTCCAGCCACCACCTGGCTTAAAAATAGATTTAAAAAGGACTCTGAGCTGATTTAAACCACCTCTTTTTTATGAGCCACTGCTATATTTTATTGTTGTTTTTGTTTGTTTGCTTGCTTATTTTTTTGAAAATGTCAATTATTATTATTATTATTATTATTGCTTTTTTTAAGATGGGCTTTCTCTGTGTAGCCTTTGCTACAGCCTTTGCTGTATATTATGCAGGTATATTAAAGTTCTACCACTGACCTTTAAAATATTTGAATGGCTTTTCCTGGTCTCTGGAAGCTTTTAGTACTCTATGAGAATAGGTCCTAGAAAGAAAGCATTTGGAACATTTTGAACCCAAGTCAAACACTGGAGCTCATCCTAGCCAAGCAAACCAGCTGATCTCAGCCAAACCACAACCTTATCTGCAGACTTATCAAGAAGAAAAATGAAAATTGTTGCATTTGACTGAGATTTTTGTAGATATTTGTTCTGTAGTAATTACTATAACAAAGGCTGACTAATAAGGCCTCAAGAAACACTAGTACTCCAAGGAATGGTTCAGCTTTTAGAGTCTCATTGAGTGAGAAAGTCAAACATTGCATAAGTAAACAAACATCTAAACTAAGACTATCACATTTCATTTTATACAGGGAAAAGCTGATGTCCAGAGATCAAAGACTAATTTTCTAAAGCTTTTACAGTTCATCCACCAACACAATTGCAACCATCTTATTTCTTCAAAGTGGATTGCCTAAACATCTCATTTTGCCTCTGGAAGAGCAAGTTGATACTTGTCCCCAAAATCACTAACACCTCCCCCTTCAATAGTCCTACTCACTGCTAAGTGTAATAAAAGTTATTTTGGAAGTTGTCAGTGAGAAGATGATTTCAGCTATAAATAACAGAAAATACAATTCAAACAAGAATAAACAATAAAAGGTTTGTTTGTTTGTTGTTGTTATTGTTGTTGTTGTTGTTTTTTAAGCCTGGGGACAATTTTATTAGAATTTAAGTGAAAATACCTCGGTCTAGCAAGCTGTAAATTTCAGTAGGGGCCTAGAGAAGAAAAGTAGAGAGGAGGGAGGAAAAACAGCCATGCCTTTTAAGCTGGAATGGAGATTAGACACATGATAGACAAGAAAATGAGAAACAGGCTATCTAAACAATCCTATGCAATAAAAGAGCTTCCAGAGATATTACCATTCCTGATTTCAAGCTGTACTGCAGAGCAATAGTAATAAAAACAGACACACTGATCAAAAACATTGAATTGAAGATGCAGACATTAATCTACAGACTCATAGACACCTGATTTTTTTTTTATAAAGAAGTCAGAAATGCACAATGAAAAAAAATGAAAATATCTTCAACAAATGGTGCTGGTCTAACTGGATATCAGTATGGAGAATAATGCAAACCGATTCATATCACTCTGCACAAAATTCAAGTCCAAGTGGATCAAAGACCTTAACATAAAACTGGATACACTGAACCTGATAGAAGGAAAAGTAGGGAATAGTCTTGAACGTATTGGCACAGGACACAACTTCCTGAACAGAACACTAACAGGTCAGGCACGAAGATCAACAATTAATAAATGAGACCTCATGAAACTGAAAAGCTTCTGTGGTGCAAAGGACACCATAAATAGAACAAAATGGTGGCCCACAGAATGGGAAAAATTCTTCACCAACTGAGCATCTGCCAGAGGGATAATATCCAATATCTATAAAGAACTCAAGTAACTAGACATCAACAAACCAAATTATCTAATTAATGATGGGGTACAAACAATTCACAGACCCAAAGAAGCTTAGTAACAAAGAGGACCCAAGGAAGGATGTTTGAATCTCACTCAAAAGGAGAAATATAATAGACATCAGAAGTGGTTGAAGAGAAGGAACTGTACAGGAGAGTGCTGAGGGAAATGAAGGTGGGGGATAAGATGTGGGGAGAGCAGGGTCGAGATGACAGAGGACTTGCAAAGAGAAGTAATACCAAGAACTGGGGCATCTCTGAGATAAGCTGGAGATCTACATAGGGTAGGGTCCTGGGAGGATATAGGGTGACTCTGAGACCCCTAGTAGTGGAAGTCATGAAGACTGAAGAGGCCACCCTCTAACCAGACAGGACTCCTAGTGGAGGAATATGAACACCAACCCACACTCAAAAACTTCAACCCCAAATTTACTGTGCCTATTAAATGTGCAGGGATAAAGATAGAGCAGAGATTGAGGAAATCTCAACCAATGCCTGGTCCAACCTGAAACCCACACCGAGAGAGAGAGACCCTAATGCTATTAAGAACATTCTGCTATGCTTGCCTAGCATAGCTGTTTGCTGAGAGGCTGCACCCAAGCAATGGATTGAAACAGATGCTGAGACTCACAGCCAAATAGTGGGTGGAGCACAGAGAGCCTTGTGGTAGAGTGAGGGGAAGGATAGAAGGACCTGGAGGGGACAGGAACTCCACAAGAAGTCCAACAGAGCAAATTAAGCTGGGTCCAGGGGAGCTAGAGGAGACTGAAGCACCAACCAAGGACCATGCATTGACTAAAGTTAGGGCCTGACACATATGTACCCGATGGGCAGCTTGGTCTTCATATGGGTTTCTAGTAAGGAAAGTAGGGGCTGTCTCTGACATAGACTCTGTTGCATGTTTTTTGATCACTTCCCTCTGGCAAGGCATCCCTTCCCAGGCCACTGAGGAAGAAGATGTGCTCAGTTGTGATGTGATTTGATGTGTTAGGCTGGGTTGGTGGGTGGCCTCCCTTTTTCTGGGGGATAGAGGAGGCAGAATAGGGGAAAGAGGGAGGGAGGTTGGTAACATGAGGATAGGAGAAAGGGGCACTAAGATTGGGATGAAAAGTGAGTAAATAAATAAAATTTAAAAAAATAAAAATTGGTTGCAGATTTAAAGAGAGAATTCTCAAACAGAGGAATCTCAAATGGCTGAGAAAAGAAAACACTTAAATGTTCAACATTCTTAACCACCAGGAAAATACAAATCAAAAGTACTTTGAGATTTCATCTTACACCCATCAGAACGGCTAAGATCAAAAACACAAGTGACCTTCGTGCTGGTAAAGATGTGGAGCAAAGGGAGCACTCTTCCACTGCTGGTAGGAGCACAAACTCATACAGCCACTCTAGAAGTCAATATTGGTGGTTTCTCAAAAAAGTGGAAGTCAATTTACCTCAAGACCCAGCTATACCACTCCTGGGCAAATATCCAAAGGATGTTGCATCCTACCATAAAGACACTTGTTTAACTATGTGTATAGCAGCTTTATTCATAACAGCCAGAAATTAGAAACAACCTAGCTGTCTCTCAATCAAAAAATGGATAAAGAAAATGTGGATGTTCTTGGACTACCCACTGGTCCGGGACTGCTGACACTGCACAATGTGATGAGCTGTGTAGGCTGTACAAGTCAAATGGGGCAGAGGAAGTTGCAGTGAGGCAGCTGTTATTGTGCACCCCTGAGCAAAGGATGAAACAAACACATTTTAGGATATTTGGTCTGCCTCACACCTATCCAGAGTGACATCAGGGACAGTGCAATAAGCTCAGGGAGATCTGTCTCTGCCCCTCACTAGCTGCAGCACTCAGGTGAATGAGCCCTGCACCTTGCCTGGGCAACACAGTAGAGCTGGCCCTGATGGTGAAGGCATGGGGGGGCTGCCCTGAGGGCATGAGAGCAGGAGAGCTGACCCTGCTCCTTTTTGGCTGCAGCACTGGGCGTACTAGCCGGAGCAGTGCTGGGGAGCTCACCCTGGTAGTGCAGGTGTGAAGGAGCTGGTGGGCTAACCAACTCAGCCACTACCTAGGCCCAGATCCAGGCCCCTGAATTGGCCCACCCCAACATCTACCCTACCTATGAACTGATGGAGCATGACAAGGGGCCATTCCTGCAGATCCAAAGCTTCAGGATCTCCATGACTCAGGGCAACAGCAGGATAAGCAACAAGAGTCCTGAAGAGGATCCAGTACTGATGTAGCAGAAGCCAGAGGCCTCGAACCAGACCAATGACTCATTACAATGCACATTTGCAAGTAAAGATGTGTGGACAAAAGGGTGTACTGTGTGATACACTGTAACACACCACAGCTTCCACAACAAGAGGTTTTCTATGCTTTGTTTTGTTATTTTTGTTTTTTATTTTATTTTGGGGGGAGGTTGCAAGGGGAGAGGGTGAATACAAAGGGACAGGGAGATGAACAGGATTGGGGTGCATGATGTGAAACTCACAAAGAATCAATAAAAAGTTTTTTTTAATGTGGTACATTTACACAATGGAGAATTACTCATCCATTAAAAAACTATGACATCTGGGTTCCATAGTAAGGAGAACAGGGTCTGTCTCTGACATGAACTCAGTGACTGGCTCTTTGATGACCTCTCCCTTAGGGGAGTGCAGCCTTACCAGGCCACAGAGGAAGACAATGCAGCCAGTCCTGATGAGACCTGATAGCGTAGGGTCAGATGGAAGGGGAGTGGACTTGGAGAGAGGTATGGGAGGAGAAGAAGGAGGAAGGGTGAGTTTGGGAGGGGAGGTGGGAGGGAGCAACAGCTGGGATACAAAGTGAATAAACTGTAATTAATATAAAAATAAATAAAATTTAAAAAATCAAATTAAAGCACTGTTTTGAATAATAGAGACAGTACATAGTCCTATCTTGTTCATGATTTTCATGGAATTGTTTCAAATTTTTACATTTAGGATTATGTTGGCTATGGTTTTGATGTTTATTATGTTTTAGTATGTTCCCTTCAGGCCAGTTTCTCTAAGATATTTATCATGATATAATGTTCATTTTGTCAACTGTATCTACTGAGATCATGTGATTTTTATCTATAAGTCTATCCATGTTTTATTATATTTACCAACATGTTTTTCATCCCTGCATCATTGGAATAATGAAACTTAATCATGGTAAAAAAAAAACCAAAATATTGTTTTTGAATAACATTAATTTATTTTGAAAAAAATGACATCATGAAATTTGCAGGCAAATGGCTAGAACTAGAAAAAAAATCATCCTGAGTGAGGTAACCCAGTCCCAGAAAGACAAGCATGGTATGTACTCATAAGTAGATATTAGCTGTAAAGTAAATAATCCACAGATCCAGAGAGGCTAAGCAATAAGGAGGGCTTAAGGCAGAACACAAGGATCTCTCTGGGAAGGGGAAATAGAATAGATTTCACAGATCGGGTAAGGAATTGGGACAGAAGGAATCAAGTAGGGGGAGGAAAGGAGAAAGTACTGGAAGAAAGGACCAAAATTGGGGGGCATTTCAAGGGCAGGTGGAAACTTAGTGCAATTGAAACTCCATGGAATCTACAAGAGTGACCCTAGCAGAGACCCCTAGTTATGAGGACACAGGGTCTGAACTGGCCATCTTCTGTAAACAGGCAAGGCCTCAAATGGAGGGACTAGGATACTAACGCAACCACAAGACCTTCAACATACAGTTTGTTCTACCTACAGAATGTGCTGGAACAGGAGCCTAGCAGAATCATCATCAAGGAGACTAGACAGACTTCATCCAGCAACTAATAGGACCAGAAACCGAATCCCACAGCCAAACATGACAAGAACATGGCCCACAGAATCAATGGACCCAGATTCATGGGAAAATGAGAGATTGGGGAACCTATAAGGGTCTGACCTAGGTCTTCTACATGTATGTTGTGTCTGAGTAACTTGGTGTTACTTGGTGTGGAAATCCTAACGGTGGGAGCAAGGACTGTCCCTGACTCTTTTGTCTACTTTTGGGGCCCTTTTACCTTACTGGGTTACTTTTTCCAGCCTTGATGAGATGGTAGAAGCCTGGTCTTATTTTACTTGTTATGCTGTGTTGGGCTGATGTCTGTGGGAGGCCTGATCTTTCCTGGGTTGAGGAATGGACTTGGGGAGAGGAAAGGGAGGATGAGGAGAAGGCTTTGGGGAAGGGAAGAAGAAGAAATTGGTCAGGATGTAATATATAAGAGAAGAATAAAAAATGTAAAAATCAATCAATCAATAAGTAAATAGACAAATAGATAAATAAGCTAGGCAGTGGTGGTGCACACCATTAATCCCAGTACTTGGAGGCAGAGGTAGGTGTATCTCTGAGTTCAAGGACAGGCTGGTCTACAGAGTGAGTTCCAGGAAGTCCAGGACTACACAAAAAAAAACCTTGTCTCAAAATCCCAAAACAAACAAACAAACATAAATATTTGAAATATACCTAAGTTCTGGCCAGCATCTAAATGAGACAGATAAAGGGGAAGTTGCAGCATTTTAAGTGAGAAGGGTAAACAGACCTAGAACTTCTTGGCTGCTCAGCTTGCATGGGACTATACTCAGAACAAGGGATTTACTAGGTTGCTAGGTAGGGTAGGAACACCAAAGATTTAACTTAATTTGTACCATGTGTCACTTTTGACAACAAATTTAACTTTGGGCATAAGAAAGTTTCTTGGAGAAAGCTTTGACACCCATCCTGAGATTTGAAGGAGAAGCAGAAACTAGTGAAGAGAAGAAACCAAAGCCTGATGTTAAAGATACTATGCACTATATCTTTGGATCAAGCAAAGAACTCACCTATTATCAGTCCTTTAATTCATTCTTTAATCCATTTATCTTCTGCTTATCATTTCCCTGAAACTCTTCTATCCTTTCTCTAGTTTCCCTTCACTCATTCACTCATGTATTCATTTTTCTCTACACTGATTATTTTTTAGAAAAAAATTAATAGTAAAAGGTATTTTTCTGTGTATCTATCAGATTTAAAACTTTTCATACAATATATTTTGATCATACACTTTTCTCTCCCCTAATTCCTCCCTACACACCAAAATTTATGCTATTTCTCTAAAAAAAAAAACCCCACAAAAATCAAAATAAACAAACAAAAAATGCAAAACCCACCAAAACAAAACAAAAACACATGAAAAAATAGAAGATATTTAGCAAACTACTCCTGAGCATGCTGACTAGTGTCTATGATGCTGGAAGGTACTATGCATACTACCAGCAGGAAAAAGTGTTCATCATTATCACGTAGCTATGAACCCTGTGATCTATATCTGAAAAACATACTGCTATAATAATGGCACATTTTAAAGTTGGATTTAAAGACCATTCCATGAGATGGAATTTATGCCCAATATTGCTAAGGTGGACAAGAACCTGAGGCTAGGTAGGTCATGGGCCCTAGTAGAAAACTTACTATTATTCTGCAAAAAAGACATAAAAACAAAATTACTCCTAATAACATATTGCTATACCCATAGATTGTAGCATAGCTCTACCCTCATCAGAAAAGCTTCTTGCAGTAGAAAGTAATTAATATAGAGACTCACAACTGGACAGCATGCAAAGAGTGACAGACTTTAAAGTACTAATCCCTAAATGGTATGTCTTTAACAAAGCCCTTTCCTCAAGGCTCAGGAAATTATGAAGAAGAGGAAGTAGGAAGATTATAAGAGCCAGACATGGCAGATAACACCAAGGAAACAGTGTCCGCCATACAAGAGGACTGATACACATGAATTCACAGACTGTGACAGCATGCACAAGACCTGCATAAGTTCAAGCTAGACAAAATTCTAGTGGGAAGAAAGGGAAGTGGACAAAAAGCTCCATCTCTAACCAAGAAGCTACTTGCAATTGATCCCTGCTGGAAGAGGGTAAATCTTTCAAATGCAGATACACCTTTTGTTGAAATTAAAATTGAAGATTATACTAGAAACAGTGAATATGGGTAAGACCTGGACCTTCTTTAATATAAATT
Organism: Meriones unguiculatus; assembly: GCF_030254825.1. Classification (NCBI taxonomy): domain Eukaryota; kingdom Metazoa; phylum Chordata; class Mammalia; order Rodentia; family Muridae; genus Meriones; species Meriones unguiculatus. Next base: position 25,488,480 of record NC_083361.1, read on the forward strand.
TATACAACATGCTGTGATATGAACCAAGTAATCACACAAGTCAAATCTCTGAAGTCAAAGATGGTATCCTTTACCTTTTAAAAACGCTGTGCATAATATGCACTACAAATGAATTAGTACAGAATTCTTGAGGAGACAAATTCATGTTCTGGTTTCTCAAAGAAGGGAGTGTGAGGTTTGGATGCACTGAAAGTTCAGAATCTTAGGATATTATAGATTTTCACTGGAGCCTGTAGCTCTGTTTATCTGAGGTTATTAGTTAGGGATTATTGTTAGTATGTTGTTTGTGTTATTTTTCATATACATTTCTTCAGTGACTGTATGATCATATTTTCAAATCAAAATTTCCATTTCATTAAACATAATAAAGAATAAAAACATCAAAACTGCACTGTATTAGTTTGACAATATTACATTCCTAATTGTCTTTGGCAATCTGAATGACAGATAATACAAAGCAAATTTTATTCTCTAACATTGTTTTGGCCTGCCACTCACCTGTACTCTAATGTAATCCTTAGCTGTTGTGTTTATAAAATCGGAGTAATTTTACTCTTAGCCTCAGCGATATACCAGTGAAATAGTATGCAAATCCTCTAATGCTGGACAGAATAAATACCTGTCACACCTAACACTAATATGTTTCTATTAACATATGTAGTTATCCCAATGACTATGGTAATGAGTTGTTTAATAAGTAAATAAACAAGTTAGAGAAGTAATCATGCTGTCCATAAAATTCTGTCTTTGATGTCCCACACACCCTTGCTGTGGGACATCAAGGCTATCTTCTAATATTGCTTTGTATTTCTTCAGAGTCTTCCCCTGCAATTGACCTTGATGAAATCAAATATTTGTCCTTTAAATTTAACTGTTTTTACTGGAAATCCATGGCAGCCAGTGATCAAATGTGTTAGTCAGTAGCTCAATGTACCATGGATATTGTGAACAAATATATTATCCAGCAAGAACATCAAGGGAGAACAAATGTGCTTCGAGTAGCTACATCTGTCCCTTGGGTAAGAAATATTTTGAAAAAAATCTTGAAGCTAATTCTGATAGCTTGCAGCTAACTTGTATTATTTTGATCCACTTAAAAGGCATGTAATATAAAACTTAGACCCAATTTTTTTCTTTTTTTTAAATTTTTTATTTAACTTTTATTAATTACACTTTATTCCTTTTGTATCCCCCCATAAGCCCCTCCCTCCTCCCCTCCCGGTCCCACCCTCCCCCCCTTTCTGCATGCATGCCTCTCCCCAAGTCCACTGATAGGGGAGGTCCTCCTCTCCTTCTTTCTGATCTTTTTTTTTTTTTTTTGTTCTTCTCAATGCAGTTTATTCAGGAACCTTGAACAATCTTCTGACCCTGGGGAAAGCCAGCCCACAGCTTAAATAGCCTCTGGGTAGCCAACCCCAGCGTGCCTCATGGGCAATGCAGATAGGTCCACATACATGGAAGCAAGCCAGATCCTCAGCCTTAGCCAAATATAGAGTTGTTCGTGACAGAGAGCACTCACCATCGGGAAGGTGGAAGGCAGAAACCAGCTCCATCTTTAAGGCGCGGCATTACGCAGCTCTCTACAGTTCCCCCTTTTTGTTTTAGACGCATCAGGCAAGAGTAGAGGTCTGATCTCTGATATTAGAAATAAATTGGAACTTTGTACCGATGTTCATTTAGGTGTCATCCACCCAAAGAGCATCAGACCCGTCTGATACCTTTTTCTCAGAGGCGGGACCTGGGGCATCAACCCGCATACAATCAGACATGCTCTTCTGTGAGTCGAAAGCGGCTGACCCTGAGTGCAGTGCTTAGCCTCGCATCCTGAGCATAACATTTCAGCTTTTTATGGTAGCCAACCATGCTTGGGGAGACTGTCCTGCTTCAATGGCTGTAAAGGCCTGAATGATCATGGCTGCATTACGCTGTTGTGAGACTCTAATCTTGCATATACACCACAGGCTAAAATGTATGTAGAAAAAGAAAGTTTCCTATGTCTACAATTCAATTCTACATTCCTATGCCCCAAAATGTATTAAGAGTTTATAGGGTCTCGTTCCAAAATGTTTTCTCCTTATACACTATGAAAATAGAGTTCTTATTATACATTTAACACCAATGGAATCATCTTATACTCAGTTTAATATTTTCCATTTTCCTCTTAAAATTAGGAAATTAAGTCAGTACATTTTTTGTCTCTTTGTCTCTGTATCTCTCTTTGTCTCTCTGTCTTTGTCTCTCTGTGTGATAGTTAACAGTTAGTGCTCACATAGATGGTTTTTATTTTCTGCTATTAAAAATAGCATTAAAATGTACATCCACTCACATGTTTTCTTTCTCAAACTTAAACAATTTGCACGCTACTAAGATTTGAAGTTTTGTGAACTCTGAAAAATTCATGCAGAAACTTAAATCCCAGTGCAACAGCATTAAGATGTGGAGCCTTAAGTGAATAAACTGTAATTAATATAAAAAATAAAAATTTAATTAAAAAAAGATGTGGAGTCTTTAGAGATACAAGAACCATGAGGGATTGGTACTTTACAAAAATACCTTAAAGAAGCAAGCTTTTCTTTTATTATTTTCTCCCTTTTTGCACATAAGGATACAGCAATTTCCCCCTGTAAAGGACACAGCAACAGGTTCACTCCCAGAAGCAGGAATGTCCTTCAACAGACGCTGAACCTCTTATGTACTGTTCTTGAATCTCATAATTTCCAGAATTAAGAATAGATTTCTATTTTTTAATAAATTACACAGTCTGTGGGTTTTTAAAATAGCACAAATAAGCCAAGAGACTCACTATGCACATATTAAGATGAATCCTAATACTTCTTTGAGTAACATCCTTCAGCTGAACAGAATTCTAAACTTCTCTATCCTAGCACCCTGTGGGGTTGAGAAATGCTAGCATAAAGTATTGATATACATGTCTAGGAAACTCTGACACTATTCTGATCATCTATTGTTGCACAACAGACTCTGCCACAACCTAATGTATAAATCAAAATACATTTGTTTATCTCAAAAAAAATCTGCAAATTTTGGAAGGGTATAGGAGCGTGTGCCTGTTCTGTGCATCATCACCTGATGGTATATGGTAAAGAGCTAGATAGTCCATCTCAAGACTGCTCACTTAACTATGATTTGGCTGTCAGCTGGGAGTTCATCTGGTGCTCTTTGTGTAGACATCTTCATATGGTGTGATATGAATCTCCTAGTGGCCTGACTCTGAAAGCAAGAATTATGAAAGACAGAGTGTGGCAGAAGTTGTACTCCTGCTTTTTTTTAATATTTTTTATTTTAACTTTCATTAATTACACTTTATTCACTTTGTATCCCCCCAGTAGCTCCCTCCTTCCTCCCCTTCCAATCCCACCCTCCTTTCCCCTTCTCCATACATGCCCCTCCTCAAGTCCACTGATAGGGGAGATCCTCTTCTCTTTCCTTCTGATCCTATTCTATCAGGTCTCATCAGGAGTGGCTGCATTGTCTTCCTCTGTGGCCTCGTAAGGTTGCTCCCCCCTTAGGGGGAGGTGATCAAAGAGCAGGCCAATCAGTTCATGTCAGAGACAGTCCCTGTTCCCATTACTATAGAATGCACTTGGACACTGAACTGCCTAGGTTATCTCCATGAATGGTCCTTGGTTGGAGTATCAGTCTCAGAAAAGACCCCTGTGACCAGATTTTTTTGGTTCTATTGCTTTCTTTGTGGAGCTCCTGTCTTCTCTAGATCTTATTATTTCCCACTTCTTTCATAAGATTCTCTGCACGCTGCCCAAAGGTTGCCCATAAGTCTCAGCATCTGCATTGATAGTCTTCAGGGTAAAGCCTCTCAGAGGCCCTCTGTGGCAGGCTCCTGACTTGTTCCCTGTTTTCTTCTTCTTCTGATGTCCATCCTCTTTGCCTTTCTGAATGGCAAGCAGATTAAGCATTTTAGCCAGAGTCCTCCCTCTTGGTTAGTTTCTTTAAGTGTACAAATTTTAGTAGGTTTATCCTATATTACATGTCTAATATCCACTTATCAGTGGGTATATACCCTGTGTGTCTTTCTGCTTCTGGGATAGCTCACTCAGGATGATCTTTTCCAGTTCCCACCATTTACCTGCAAAGTTCATGATTTCTTTGTTTTTTATTGCTGAGTAATATTCCATTGTGTAGATGTACCACAATTTCTGTATGCATTCTTCAGTTGAGGGGCATCTGGGTTGTATCCAGCTTCTGGCTGTTATGAATAAAGCTGCTACAAACATGGTTGAGCAAATGTCCTTATTGTGTACTTGAGCCTCTTTTGGATATGTGCCTAGAAGTGGTATAGCTGGATTTTGAGAAAGCGCTACTCCTAGTTGCCTGAGAAAGCACCAGATTGATTTCCAGAGTGGTTGTACAAGTTTACATTCCCACCAGCAGTGGAGGAGGGTTCTCCTTTCTCCACAACCTCTCCAGCATGTGTTGTCACTTGAGTTTTTGATCTTGGCCATTCTGATGGCTATAAGGTGAAATCTCAGGGTCATTTTGATTTGCATTTCCCTGATGGCTAATGACGTTGTGTACTCCTGCTTTTTAAGGCTTCATTTCAACTATCATATGGTGTCCTATATTTATTTATTCTAGAAAGCTATTCTAATTTAGCTAGTTCCCCTATAATTGAAGCAGAGATCTTTTGATTAATTTAAACAAGCTTTAGACACAATAACTGGGAAGGTATGAGTTAAATTAATTTGTTAAGCTAGTCTGGTTACCTCAAGTTATTTGCCAATCTTCATTGTGTCTTTACTGGATCTGCTCCATCAGGCCACATCCTCTCTCCCTCTCTCCATATTCCTTCTTCTTTCTCCTTTCTCCCTGGCCTCCTGGTCTTAACCTCAGACCCTCAGGCCCAGCTGGGGAACTACTTCTCTTCTGCCCAGTTACAAGCTATCCAGCCTTTTTTATTTAACCAATCAGAGAATATTGCAGAACAAAGTTTACACAACATCATTCAGTGTATATCAGAATCCACTTGTCTGGACTACAACCAGATCTAGGGGGCTAACATTTAGCATTTGCATAAATAGCACCAAACCAACCCCCAACAGTGCCCCACCTGCAACACTATAATAACTGAATTAATAGCAAAGATCAATCCAAATTCAAATGAAGGAAGCTTAAAATCCATGTCATTTCTTGATGTGCATGTGGCAAAGGTCTCAAAAAGCATCCAAATTCTAGCTACTCCTGAAAAATATCACTAGTACATAAAAGCCACCTTTTTCAATTCTTCACAGAGAGTTGCTAACAAAATGATATTTTCTGGAGTTTCTGTGAAATAAGAACATTGTTTTAGAGGTTTTCCTTTGGTATGTATTTTAAAAATAAAGTTCACTAGAGCTACAGATTTGTTTTGCTTCTGGAGATGTCATAATGAGGATCATCCCTATTAAAACTAAAAATTATAGTAGCAGTATGACCACCAACATCTATTTGATGGATAAGAAACAATTTTGTTTTCCCACTCATTTTCAATCTGTCATGGCACTTAATGGTGTGTGTGTGTGTGTGTGTGTGTGTGTGTGTGTGTGTTTGTGTTAGTTACTGGTGATTGAATACAGGATCTCACACATGATAGGCACTGAAATATATATATTCTAGCAGTGAGATATATAGGCTGTAATGAGGATTCACCCCTTTTACTCAATGTGAAGAATGTAAGATTAGGCTGTCCAGATGTAGAAAGGCAAACCCTAAAATGTTGCATTAGTGGTGCGGCTGAGATTTGAATTCCGGGTCCTGAGGTTATAATTTTATTTCATGCCTACAATTTTGTTAGCAATTTAACTTCCTTTTGAAAGACTGGTTCAAGAGTATTAGTAAATCAAAGTTATTAATAGAAAAGTCCTATATTGCACCTTAATCCAAGTAAGCTGTTTTTTGTTCCCAGACATCTGTGCTCTAGGATCTTTCCTGAGAAGGATATAGGCTATCACAGATTTACAGCTGAGCAGCAACGTGTTCACTGCTCTATTTGTAAGAACGCTTGAACAAATAAAACAACTAACGTGCCAGAAATAGATGTTATACTACAGCTTCTCAGTTCTTTTTAAATTCAATGTAACAATTTAATAAAAACAATCCACTGCTTAAATACCATATAGAGATATGGGAACTAGCAGATAAAATGAACCACAGAAACCTTCCCAGTAGGTAAAAAGAATAAGTCACGGAAAGCACATTTTAGAATGCTACCCTTGACCTGTGTGATGAGGAACGTGTGTTCTACACTCCCCAACACTATCAAAACTGGCTGCACATCAGTCATCCAGGTGCATGATGAAGATGCAACAATAATGCCATTGATGTATCAGACTATGCTAGCCTCAGTAAGCCCTCAGGCTTCCTCAGAATACGTAGGTTCAGGGCACAGTTTAGATTGTCTTTAAAAAAAACAAACAAAAAAAAAAAAAAAACAAAACACTAATCCATAGTGTTTTCTTTCTTTAAGATTTATAGTCATTAGCTCTTTTCTTCTGGCTCTCTTTCTTTCCCTTTCCTCTTTTTTTTTTTTTTTTTTTTTTTTTTTTTTTTTTTTTTGAATACCTACAAGCTACAAGGTAATGTCTGTTCTATACAAAATGCCAAGATTCTGATTCATTCTTTTATATTTATCATATTAGGTTATTATACCTTCTGTGCTGAATCAGAGGAATGCCGATTTTCATCGGAATCTAACAGTGAAGTTAAAAGTTCTAGAGTATGTGATTATGGGCCACTTAATTTTTCTTTTATTGTATTTTCATTCTTACATTGTATTGAATGTATTCAGAATTTCTTTTTTTACTTTGAAAATAGGTTTATTTAGTTTTCAGTTTTGGAGGTTCAAGGTTATCATGCTGACATCGGCTCAGTTTTGATGATGGCCTTCTTGTTGGCAGAGCCCTGAAGTAGGACATGGATGGCATAGAGAAAGCACATGTCCATGTCTGCATCTGGTCTGTGTATCTCTTCCTTCCTTCCTACCTTCCTTTCTTTTTTCCTTCTTTTCTCCCTTTCTTTCTTCCTTCCTTCCTTCCATTTTTTCCTTCCTTCCTTTCTTCCTTCTTACTTTTCTTCCTTCCTTTTTCTCTTAATTTTTTGCTTCCTTTCTTTTTTTATTTTTATTTTTTTTAATTTTTCAATTACACTTTATTCATTCTGCATCCCCCCATAAGCCCCTCCCTCCTCCCCTCCCAATTCCACCCTCCCTCCTCCCTCTGCATGCATGCCACTCCCCAAGTCCACTGATAGGGGAGGTTCTCCTCTCCTTTCTGATCTTAGTCTATCAGTTCACATCAAAAGTGGCTGCATTGTCCTCTACTATGGCCTGGTAAGGCTGCTCCCCCCCCAGGGGGAGGTGATCAAAGAGCAGGCCAATCAGATTATGTCAGAGGCAGTCCCTCTTCACATTACTATGTAACCCAATTGGACTCTGAACTGCCCTGGGCTACCTCTGTGCAGGGGTTCTGGGTTATCTCTATGAATAGTCCTTGGTTGGAGTATGAGTCTCTGGAAGTTTCCTATGTTCAAATTTTCTTGTTCTGTTGCTCTCCTTGTGGAGACCCTGTCCTCTCCAGCTCTTACTATTTCCCAGTTCTTACATAAAATTTCCTTCACTCTGCCCAACAGTTGCCCATCAGGCTTGCTTCCTTTCTTTCAAGATAAGGTTTAACCCTGTAGCCAAGACTAGCCTCAAACTTACTCTTCAGTCTATGCTGCCTTAAACTTGCTGTCATCCTTCTGGCTCTGCCTCTCTGGTGCTGAGATTATGGGCAGAGACCAAATCCTCTTCTTTTAAAACTACCAAGCTTCAATCTTGAGGTTCCATCCTAGTGACTTTATCTATGCCTGATCATTTTCCACATTCCCCAACACTAAACAACACAGTTGGATTAAATTTCTGTACTCTTTTAAATTTTTTTAAATTTACTATAATTTATTCACTTTGTGTAATTCCTGGGTGTAGCCCCCTCCTGCGTCTCCTCCCAGTCCCACCCTCTCTCCCTCTTCTCCCACTATGCTTCTTCCCCTAGTCCATTTATAAGGGAGGTCCTCCACCTCTTCTATCTGACACTACCCTATTAGGTCTCATCAGGACTGGCTTCATTGTCATCCTCTGTGGCCTGTTAAGGCTGTACCACCCAGGAAGGGGTGATGAAAAAGCTGGCCACTGAGCTCATGTCAGAGACAGCCCCTGTTCCCTTTACTAGGGAACCCACTTGGAGACTGAGCTACCATGGGCTACATCTGAGCAGGGTTTCTCAGTTATCTCCTTGGTTAGAGTATCAGTCTCTGCAAAGACCCCTAGGCCCAGATTCTTTGTTTCTGTTGCTCTCCTTATGGAGCTCCTGTCCCCTCCAGCTCTATCTCCCCCTTCTTTCATAAGATTCCCTACATTCTGCCCAAAGTTTTGCTATGAGTCTCAGCATCTGCTACAATACCCTGCTGGATAGTCTTTCAGAGGCCCTGTCCTGTTCCCTGTTTTCTCCCTCTTCCGATGTCTATCCTGTTTGCCCTTCTGAATGAGGATTGAGCATCTTCTCCAGGGTCCTCCTTCTTACTTAGGTTCTTTAGGCATACAGATTTTAGTATGTTTATCCTATATTATATGTCTAATATACACTTACAAGTGAGTATATACCATGTGTGTCTTTCTGCTTCTTGAATACCTCACTCAGGATGATCTTTTCTAGTTCTATCCATTTGCCTGCAAATTTCATGATTTCTTTGTTTTTGATTGCTGAGTAGTATCCCATTGTGTAAATGTACCACAATTTCTATATCCATTCCTCAGTTGAGAGACATCTGGGTTGTTTCCAGATTCCGGCTATTATAAATAAAGTTGCTATGAATGTGGTTGAGCAAATGTCCTTGCTGTATACTAGAGCATCTTTTTGATATATGCCAAGGAGTAATATAGCTGAATATTGAGAAAGCGCTATTCCTAGTTGTCTGAGAAAGCGCCAGATTGATTTCCAAAGTGGTTGTACAAGTTTACATTCCCACCAGCAATGTAGGAGGGTTCCCATTTCTCCACATCCTCTCCAGCACATGTTGACATGTTGTCACTTGAGTTTTTTTTTTTTTTTTTTCTTGGCCATTCTGGTGGGTATAAGGTAAAATCTCAGGGTCGTTTTGATTTGCATTTCCCTGATGACTAAGGACATTGAGCATTTCTTTGTTTCTTTGCCATTCGATATTCCTCTATTGAGAATTCTCTGTTTAGCTCTGTACCCCATTTTTTAATTGGATTACTTGATTTGCTGGTGTTTAACTTCTTGAGTTCTTTATATATTCTGGATATTAGCTCTCTGTCAGATATAGGGTTGGTGAAGATCCTTTTCCAGTCTGTAGGCTGTCATTTTGTTCTGAAGTTTCATGAGGTTATTGATTGTTGCTCTTAGAGCCTGTGCTGCTGGTGTTCTGTTCAAGAAGTTATCTCCTGTGCCAATGAGTTCAAGGCTCTTCCCCACTTTTTTTTTTTTAACAGATTTAGTGCATCTGGTTTTATGTTGAGGTCTTTCATCCTTGGACTTTAGTTTTGTCCAGGGTGATAAACATGGATCTATTTGCATTTTTCTACATGTAGACATCCAGTTAGACCAGCACCATTTGTTGAAGATGCTGTCTTTTTTCCATTGTATGGTTTTGGCTTCTTTTTCATAAATCAAGTATCCGTAGGTGTGTGGGTTTATTTCTGGGTCTTCAATTCGATCCATTCACCAGTCTGTTTCTCTGCCAGTACCATGCAGTTTTTATTACTGTTGCTCTATAGTACAGCTTGAGATCAGGGATGGAGATACTCCAGACAATCTGTTATTGTACAAGATTGTTTCAGAAATTCTGAGTTTTTTTGTTTTTCTATATGAAACTGAGAATTGTTCATTCAAGTTCTGTAAAGAATTGTGTTGTTATTTTGATGTGAATTGCATGGAATCTGTAGACTGCTTTTAGCAGGATGGCCATTTTCACTATGTTTATCCTACCTGTCCATGAGCATGGGAGATCTTTCCATCTTTTGATATGTTGGTATTCAGAATTTACCAGAACTTTCTGGAAGGCTTTTTGCTCCTTCTTCTCCAATCCTACAGTACATTAAGCAAGTTCATTACAGTTGCGTTGAGAATTTTTATACTGAGCATCTTAGATTCTACAGTTTACATTGGAAATTCATGAATTAATTCAATAATTTTTTAATACAATATTCTAGATATCAGAAAGGCAGTCAGCATTTGTGCTTTAATGGTAATCACAGTCTGATAGGAAAGAAAACAAATGATTATACATCTAGTACAGCGATTATGAAATTTCACCCAACACAGAGAACCAGTGTGTGCATACATATATTCCATGTATTTAAATAAGTATGTATATATTTGTGTTATATTTGTCTATATACAGATACAACCGGAGCACTCTTAATTTAAAGATCCAAATCCCAAATGCTCGACAATTCCAGTTTTTAAGTGTTAAATTATGCTAAATTTAAGTGATAAGTTATGTTAAATTTAAGTGTTAAATCATGAAGTAAAAATTTACTCGATGAATCCTTAGACACAGGGAGTTCAAAGGCAGGAATCCTAAGAGTACTATGTATGATTACCTTCAGGCTATGGATATACAGTACATGGGAGCCATAAATTAATTTTCTGTTTAAGTTGGGGTTCCATGCCCAATATTTCTTACTTCATATATGCAAATATTTCAAAATCATATGAAGTCAGAAACATTTCCAGACAGTGGTTACTCAATCTGCATATGAAAATTTGATGGTCAGTATTGACTGTTTTTTGTCAAAATTTGGGAATACCGAGGAAACAGGCCTCTAGGCATACCTCTAAGGAATCATGTAGATCAAGTTAGTTTCTGGGGTCACCTTGAATAGGTTACGGTGGGTGGAGTCACCCTGAGGTGGGCAGCGCCATCCCCTCGGTTTAGGCCCTGGACTGCATAAGAAGAAGGCTCCTGCCAGCTGCCTCAAGTTCCTGCTGCCAGGGCTGCCCCCTACCGTGTGCCTCCCTCCCTTAAGCTGCTTTTGTCAGGGTGTTTTATCAAACAGCAGAACAAGTATCTAATAGGAATGTAAAACTATGATTATAACTTCTTAAATAAAAACTACCTACACTATGGGGGATGGCTTTTCTATGTACTCTAAAAGAGAGAAGGGGCATCCATGTTGGTCTAAGGGAGTCACATAATGCTTCCAGAAAGTGAGACAGCTGGGAGCTGGAGAGATGGCTTAGCAGTTAAGGGTACTTGCTGTTCTAGTACGGGACCTGAGTTCAGTTCTCAGCACCAACAATCGGCATTTCACAACAATAACTCCAGTTCCAGGGAATTCAGTACCCTCTTCTTGCCTGCATGGGCATCCACAGATACACACATACACATAAATTTAAAAATAATAAAAAATTATTTTTTAAATGATGACAGTTAAGACCTGAAATGTAGATGGATATCAACCAGGAAAAAATGCAGACAGAGAAAATCCTAGAATATGGAAACAAAGACCCAGAGGTAAAACAGAGAGATCAGGCAGATGGAATTTTCTTTGTCATCACATTTTTTTCTGGCATTTTTTTTTTCAGAAAACCGTTAGTAGAAGCCAAATGTTGACTCTTTAAAAATAAACAGTTATATTAGATGACTGTCATGTTCTTAGTGCTGAATCAGATGAAACTGTATTTTTATTTTAATTTCCATTTCTAATTAAAGCAGCACCCTTTTATATGCCTATTTGATATTCGAATTTCCACTGCCAGTTTATAATCTTTGTACATTATTCTTCTGAGTAGTTTCCTTTTCATTATAGGAATTAAATTATAGATATTAAACATAACTACAAGTGCTTTGTCCTTATATGCATTCTCCCGGAGAACAGCAGTCAAAACTTGAAGGGGTTTACACTGACTGGGAACAAAAGGACCCAGTTAAATCAGAGAATACTGAGGTGATCTGGATTAAAGACTAGACCTTACTTCTAGACAAAACCTCTGTAGTAAGCAGCAATAAGAAGGGTGAACAAAAGAAAAAAAAAACAGATTTTCTCAAAATTCAGTGTTTCTATGGAGGAGAGATTTCTAGAATGCTGAACTAGGAAGCTACTGGCTATTGTTCCTTCTAGTACAGAGAAATACATTTTACTTAAATATAGACAAGAGGGATGATAAAAAGTCAAACTCATACAAAATTACCATAAATTATATTTTCCAAGAAATAAAAATAAGCCAGAAAAGGATGCATACAAAATAAAGAAAACCTGCATACTCATATTTCAAATAAACAAGCTAAACACTTTTAAAAAATAATAGAATTTAAAGATACAAAGTTGGGAGGGGTAGAGAAGCACAAAAAAAAATCTGAGAGAAGTTAGGGGGAGGAGTAGGGAGGTGATCAAAATACATTGCATAAAATTATCAAAGAATTAATAAAAGTGTTAAAATTTTTAAGTAACCATAGATTTAAGAGTGAGTGATAGGATATAAAAAGAGTGGAAAGGGAGAGATGAAAATGATATAATACAGTATTTATGTGAAATTCTCAAAAATATAAAAATTTTAAGTTAAAAATATAAGTAAATAATATAAACTATCAATGCTGAAAGTATTGATATCAATACTAAAAAGATAAAGTAATAGTATAATTTACAAAAAAGTTAAATTTGGATCAAAATAACTCAAAAATAATGTTGGAAAAAAAGAATAGGAAAATAAAATTAACAAAATCAAAGAAAGTATTATACATAAGAAAACTATTTTAGAAGTAAGGAATTAGAAGTTAGAATTTAGAAGTTAAGAATTTGAAGTACAAAGTGAGTAAAGTGTAATTAATAAAGAATTTAAAAACAAAAACAAAAAAAATTGGAAGTAAAAAACTAAAAATAATATGCTATTAAATAAATATGGATCATAAAGACAAAAATGGACAAGAGGTATTCTGAAATTAAAAATATGAAATATATAAAAACAAATAATAAAGTCATCTGATATTATTTGTGTGTGAGTGTACATGTGCATGTTTGCATGTAGATAAGTATGCACTTATATGCACATCTACAGATCTGTATGTGAATGGAGGCTAAAGGTCAACACTGAGTGTCTTCCTTAATTGCTCTCCACTGGATCTTTTAAGACTTGCATTTCACTGAACTTGGAGCTCACTCATTTATCTAGGCTGAATGTCCAGCAAGCCTCTGAGCCTGGCTTTTTTATATGAACTCTGGGGAATGAACTCAAGTATTCACACTTGCATCGGAAGCCCTGAGTCAGCATCTCAAAAACAAAGTAAAGAGAGATCATTCTAAAAGATATTAAGTGAAATTAATCAAGCACAGAAAGGTACTGCACATTCTCATATATGGAAACTAAATAATCTCATAGACCCTGAGACCAGAGTCTAGAAGCCTACGAAGTAGAAGGAAAAGAGACTGGCTAGCAGCTGCAAACATATAATCAGACAGGAGCAGTGTGTTCTGATATCTAGCCCAGAAGGTGGCTATGGTTGATAAGAGATTATTGTATATTGCAAAATAGCTAGGAGGGGGAATTTTTAGGTTTCCAATACTGAAAAATGATAAGTATTTGAAATGATGGATATACTAATTACCCTGATCTGATCATCACACATTATACACGTTTCTAGATATCATACCATAAGTATGAAAAATTATATATCAATTAAACTTTTAAAATCATTTTACTAAATAAATATAAATTTGATCTTTTCTTTCGTCAACTCTTCCACTTGTTTTTCTGAAACATCAACTTGATGGCTATATAATTCACATAAGATTAAATTCATTCATTTTATTATTTGTTTGTTTGTGACAGGATTTCTCTGTGAAGCTTTGGCTATCCTGGACTCACTTTGTAGACCAGGCTAGCTTCAAACTCACAGATACCTGCCTGCCTCTGCCTCCCCAAACCTCTGCTATGCTATAGCACAAAAATATCTGTCTACTGCCGTTTTCTATAATGTATATTTTACTGTAGATTACAATGATGATAATAACATGTCTACAGTTTATCTTTTTTGTAAACTTAAAAAGGATTCTTATAAGCTATAGGAAATCCACCCAAATCCACCTCTCAGGTCAGTTGGACTCCAGATAAATACTGCACCTATTTTCTATCTCAGAGGGTGGGATTCCTCCCCCTTTCCCTGGTTTTGGGACTCCTCTTTTCTGGCTTTCCAGTCGCTACATTCCTATACCCAACAGTGAGTTGGTGAGTCTTCCCTTCTGGTTGGTGTAAACACTTCCTACCCTTCTCAAAAACCTACATCCAAACCCTTCTTCTAGGACTTTCTAACTTGAGTGAGATATTATCTTTACCGACATGTTTTCGCTCCCTCCCCATCACCCATCTACGAAATCCTAGCTCTAGGTAATTGTGTCTGCTAAGGCAACTGTGCCCTTGGTCCCTGGCCATCGATAATGAGCAGTTGGCACAGATTGTACCAAACTACTGTGTCAAACCTTGCCCTTGGGATGCCTTGGACAGGTCACTGTTCCCAATGGGAACAGTCCATTCATCCATTCCTCCAGGCTCCCTATTGGGTTGTCTCCTGGAGAATTTTAGAGTACCTGTATTAAGGACTTCCAAGTTTAGATGCCTCTGCAACCAAACCTGACCCCAGTATCCCTTAGATGACAGATTCAAAAAAATAACCTTTTTAATTACTGTCAGCAGTCAGGTAGAGGTTCCTAGTGTTCAAGGTTTTTTTTCCTTCTTCTTCTTCACTCCAAACCTTCCATCTCTGCTCATTCTCTGAAAAGTTTTAAATGTACGCCTAAAAGGAATTTTCTCCCCAACCTACTTAACTTTGTCTTCTGCCTATATATGTTCCAGTATTCTGTCAGGTCCAGATGTTTCCTACATCCACGACAGTGCCAAAGCAGCTACCCACAGGTGCTCCAGTCTAACCTTGCAGACAGCATCAAGCCAGACCTGCACTTTCCTACCCAGCTGCAGATGTTCTCAGATCCTGAACAGTAACTATAACAGCCTGCTCTTCCTGGACTTGGGCAACATTTCAGCCTTTTGTCCTCCCTATTACCATCCCAATCTCAGCAGGAAGTAGCCAAAGATGATTGATTTCTTCACCTATTATCCATTTATTATCAACAAAAGGCTGGAATGGTGTGCTTCAGGCTGGAGACAAACAGTTCCAGGTCCTCCTACCCTTCCTCAGTCTCTAGCTGCAGCCCGGCATGGCTGGTAAGCCCCGCCCTTTACCCTGAAGTTCCCAGGGCAAGGACTTCTTCTTCCCCTTCACCATATAACCCAGGCATTTTGGTTCTCTCTCTCTCTCCCACCCCTTGCATGGCAGCAAAGAGCTGTTTCCAATGACCCTACATTTATATACTTTAACTTGCCTTGCATGAAAAGCAGTCCAACCTCTTCATTCCAGCCTCACCAACCCTCCCTAGATCTTCATTTTTTTTTTAATTAAACAAAAAGGAAGGAATGTTATGCAGTTGTACAGGCAATTCAACTGGCCTGCCCTCAGGGGCCTTTAGGGTCCTGACAACATCCTATGTTACCACCTGTGTCCTGTCATCACCTGGGCCAAGGACCCATCTGCCACTCCAACTCAACTCTCACTCCAACTCTGCTCTCTCTGCCTCAGTTTCTCTCCCCCTCCCTCTTCTCCGACTTTCTCTCTCAGGGACACCCACCATGCTCTTTCTCTCCTATGCTCTCCCACTGTTTCTCTCTGTCTATCTCTGTCTCTTTTTCTCTCTACCCTTATGGCCCACTCAGGCCCTAACTCCCCTCCCCTTTTCTTCCTCCGAATAAATCTCTTCTTATCAGATCTGTTTCGTGTGTGGCATTTTTTTTTTCTCCTGAAGATCCACATTTTATTTTCATCAGTCTGGTCTAAAAAACTACTCATACTTATGTCTTATTGTTCTTTTTCATGTATATGTCTTTTTTAACTTTTATTAATTACACTTTATTCACTTTGTATCCCCCATAAACCCCTCCTACCTCCCCTCCTAATCCCACCTTCCCTCCTCCTTCTTAACGTATGCAGCTCCTCAAGTCCACTGATAGGGGAGCTCCCCCTCTCCTTCCTTCTGATCTTAGTCTACCAAATCTCATCAGAAGTGGCTGCATTGTCATCTTCTGTGGCCTGGTAAGACTGTTCCCCTCTCAGGGGGAGGTGATCAAAGAGCCAGACATTGAGTTCATGTCAGAGACAGTCCCTGTTCCCATTACTATGGAACCCACTTGGACACTGAACTGCCATGGGCTACATCTGTGCAAGGGTTCCAAGTTATCTCCATGCATGGTACTTGGTTGGAGTATGAGTCTCTGGGAAGACCCCTGTGTTCCAATTTTCTGGTTCTGTTGCTCTCTTTGTGGGGTTGGCATTTTTTATAAATCCTAACACTGAGTTCTGGGGTTACAGGTGCATGCCACCACACCTGGCTAAATTCATTCATTTAAAAGTAATAATTTGGCAAGTTTTGACAAATAAAATCATTACCAAAATTAAAAAAAAAAGCAAAGGGGAAAAAAGAATTAAAAAAAAAACTTGTTTCATATAAAAGCAAAGAGAAAAAGGAATACAGATCACACAGGACAAAGCTAATACAAATAGAAGGCTATCTCAGTTATATCAGGAATTGGTTTTAAACCTAAATGGACTAAACATTCCAATTAAAACAATGGTCACGACAAGTGTGATGGCTCAGGTTTGTAGTCCTTGCACTTTGGAGGTACATACAGGAGATGAATTCAAGGTCATTTGCAATTACATAAAGTTTGAGGCCAGTGTGGTACCTTATGTCAAACAAACAAACAAATTAAAAAAAAACAGATGATTGAATCTGCTATATCCTGTTTACAAATGTGAAAGTAAGAGAAAAGACAAGGCATGAAAACACTTATCACAATGTACATAGTATGGCTACATAATATCAGGTAAACTAATCTGACACATGATACGGGAAATTTCAATATCTGAAAAGAGATGAAACAGAAAGATCCTTCAATTCTTAGTGCCTCTAATAGGACAGGCTTGTAGCTTCATGATGCATGCAACAGAAAATATAAAAGAGGGCAACTCACACTGTGGAGGAACTTAGCACATCCTTCTCAGTACTAACCAAGAAAAAAAAAACAGCCCAAAGTCAAAGCGTTTCAGAGATCTGGACCTCACCATTAAGCAACTTTGTCTAAACAAACAGCTACAGAACATGTACATATTCAAGTATACCTAGAACGTTTACCAAAACAGACACATAACAGACACAATAACAAAGCAGTTCTGAACTTCAAGGAATTAGAATAATTGAGGGTATTTCTTTGATCATTGTAAAAAATAATTTAAAAAATCAACAAAAGAAAAATTAGAAAACAAGCAAATATTTGCAAACTCAATAATGCAGTTCTAAATAGTTTGTGTGTCAAAGAAACAATTTTAATGAAAATAGAGAGTATTTTACACTAAAAATGAAAATGTGGCCTGTTGGAACAACAAAAGATGATAATGGAAGAAATTGCATGTTTTAATACATAGATCAGGAAAAAAATTCTTGAGATCTCAAGAATGAGTTAGCTCAACTTTCATCTCAAGAAGCTAGAAAAACAGATCATAAATTAAACCAAAAGTAAGGGAGGTGAATAATAAAGATAAAAGTAGAAATTAATGAGGTAGCAGAAAGAAAAATCAACAGAGCCAAAAGTGGCTTCTTCACAAACTTCCAGCAGGAAAAGGCATAAAATACCACTATCGGAAACAGGAGGGACACACCACCAGAGATCACACAGATCTTAAATGGTAAGAAGAGCACAATAGCAGTAATATTGCCAAAATAGACATTTATTGAAAAAACAGACAAGTTGCCAAAATTTACATATCAGGAAATGGAATGTATGAGTAGTTGTGTGTCTAATTAAGGTATGAATGTATTGCTTGAATTTCTCCTGCAAAGCAAACTTCAAGAAAGAAATACACTTAAACAAAAACCTAGAGAAAACTGACAGCTCTCCCAGCTAATCCCACCAAAACTTGTGAGGACCTCACTAGGAAAGAAAAATAAAAGCAAAAGACTCCCTGGAATAGAAATGTAATCAACCCTAGACAAAACACCAAAACCAATAGGAAGCCAAACACAGAGGCAGCTAGCCTGGCCCTGAAGCCCACCTCTGCCATGCTCTAGCTCAGAGGGGACTTCCTCACACAGCTTGAAGGTGACTGTGTGGCCTGTGGTTTCTCACCTGTATATGGCATTTATACTTGAACTACAGATTATTTTTTCATTTGAAAGTCAATTTAATTTGCTACTTTAACATAATAAAAGAGCAAATGTCTCCCTACATGCAGAGAAGGTATTTGACAAAACCCAAGACTCTTCCTGGTAACATTTAAAAATCCAGAACTTTCTTATTCTGAAAGTATTTATTAAAAATGCCGTGGCTATTGATTTAATGTGGTAACAGTGAACTCTTTTGCCTCCAGGATTTTGGAGAGCAAATGCATGCACCATCACCAGCTCTTTTTCAATACTGTGCTGAATACCAGCAAAGGTCCCTAAGGCGTTTCTGCATCAATTAAGCCCTAAGGACTTCACTTCTTTCCTGTGAATTTAATTATTCAAGAATGAGAGACATTTCCATGAGTTCACCTCAGCTTCCTCTTCAGGGATTAATCACACTAGCAAGAGCGTAATCTAGATAGCTTTCTGTCGCCATCTGGTGGTGATGAACTACCAGCCTAAGGCTTAACCCTCTATCTCTGAGACATTAATGAGAAAAGCAGTCACCAGGAATCACACTGATTACAAGGTGAAGAGAGAACCTGGAGAAAGTCCGGAACCTTCTGTCAAGTAAGGAAACCTGCTTCAATTAGTCCCTACTCCATCTTCACACATCACTATGGGCAGCGGAAGTATTGGTTAAGAAAAACTCTGGACCCAGACTAGCAGGGTCCCAATGCCCAGCTCTACAGCTTACTAGGTTTGGCTTTTAATGAGATCTAACCTTGCTTGTCTCAGCTTTATTGCCTATAAAATGAGAATAATACTAGTATCTACCTTGTGAAAATGTAAGGATAAAGACTGACAGTACACAGCACTGGATAAAGATATGTACTATACAACCTGTCAAGCACTGTTGAATTTTTTTTAACTTTAGATGGAATATGAAAGAGATTTGCAGGACATAGTACTTTGAAATTGTGTTAGCAAGTCCTATAGAATTAGGTCTATTATCCTGATCCTAATGACATCACTAATCCCAGATGAAAACAACTCAAATCTACCAATTGAACTATGGCTATACAAAAAGGGATTTGTCTCCACAACTTAATATTATTCAGCCATTAAAAACAGTAAAATACTAGTATATACTACAATTTAGATGAAACATTACATAATGCTTTGTGAAAGAAACCAAACATAACTAGCCACCACTACATAGTTCCTTTAACATCCCCTCCAGGGGATGGCGTTTAAAGCTGTCCTCTTGAGCCCCTGTAAGTGAGCCTGACACATGGCTTGCTTCCAAAGGATACAATACGGAAACAACCTGACAATGCAGACAGCTTTTGGAACAAAGCTAAGACCACATATGACAAGTCATGTTGACAGCATGACCCCAATATGATCTGATGAGAAGGGTTTTCACGCCTATGATGCTCTTTCCCAAACATCCTAACCTAAATGTGATAGAACTTTTAAACAAATCTAAATTAGGGCAATTCTATAAAATGCAGGGACAGAACTCCGCTGAATCCTTGATGTCACTAAAAAGAGAGGGAGAAGAGCACCAAAAAAAAATATGAAAAACTACTATAGACCAAAGAAAACAGGATAGCAAAATGCAATGTGGAATCCTGGATTAGATCTTGAGACACAAAAACAAAAATTAGAAAAGTAACTAGGAAACTTTGAATGGTGCTTGGAACTTAGTTAATAGCATCCAATATTACTCTCTTAGTTCAGACTAATGTGAACTAGTTATGTAAGATAGCAGAAGTAGGTGACAAGCACATGAGAACTCTGAACTATATAACTCTGCTGTGAATCTATGATTAGTCCAAAATTAAAAGTATATTTTTTAAAGGAAAGAACAGGAAAAACTGGAGTGAGTTTGCTTTGCATACAGATGTTACATTAAGATATTTTACAATAATGAAAAGGAGCTGAAAGGTGTATTTTCCATGGAAGTGTTTCTAGTTGATAATGATTCACAAATCCAAGAAAGTCACAGTTAAATTTCCCTGAAACAGCCAAAAAAGGATAACAGTGAATCCAGGGTCAGGTCCCATACATTGAGTGTTCTCAATTAAATAATCCATGCTTTAAATTAACACAATTTAGGAAGGTATAGTGTCATATATCTTTACTCTCAGCACTCAGAAGGCAGAGGCATGGTCTACATAGTGAGTTCCATGACAGCCAGAGCTACATAATAAGGCCCTACCTCAAAAAAACAGAAAGAGAGAGAGAAAGAAAGAAAAAGAAAGAAAGAAAGAAAGAAAGAAAGAAAGAAAGAAAGAAAGAAAGAGAAATAGGGAGGGAGGGAAGGAGGGAAGATGGGAGGAAGGAAGGAAGGAAGGAAGGAAGGAAGGAAGGAAGGAAGGAAGGAAAAAAAGGGAAGGAAGGAAGAAATCCATTTAAGCATCCTAGATGCATTAACTCAGTGTCACAAAAGAACATTGGTCTTGTTCTTCCACAAACATGTAAGATTGCTCATGCCTAACAGAGCTTAGAAAATGGATCACTCCCTTGCCTTATTTGGGCCTCCTCTGTGGCCAAGACAGCAGTCACTGTCTTCCTGAACTCTCTAACTGTTTAGGTCTGAAGGGTCCTACAATGCCAGGCAAAGGCCTTGGAACCCTCATTATGGTCATGAAATGAGTCTCCAACATAATCCCAGCTCCGTTTAGCCCATCTGACATCACACACAGATGGCAGTGTTACTAGCTGGACAGTGTTACTGGACAGTGACAAACCTGTCAGTATGAGGTTTGGCGAGGAGCCTACTCCATGAGATCAACATGGTGGCATGAAGATACTGAGGTTAGAATAGCCCAGAGTTGAGAAGCCTACTCCCCATGGGACCAGCATGGAAAGTCCCTATGGCTGAGTTGTATCATTGAACCAATTAAGTGTTTCTCCAAAACATAATTATAAAAAGACAATTACAAGAACCATTAGAGAAAAATCACTCCTACAGAATGCCCTCCAAGTCTAGAACTCCCTGCAATTCCTGATTCCCAGGTCTCAGGCACCTGGTCAGACTGTTCTGCTGACTGGACACAAGGCCAGGCCACAGTGCATGATTTTGTACCTTTGCCCTGAAGAGCCCTAGACCTCAGCAGTAAACGGATTTCAGTACCTGCTAGGTGGACACGTACAAGACTGGGGCATGTTTCACACCTGTGACATGCTTGCTTGAAACGCTTGTAGTGGGTCTTCTTCACTTGGGGGTGCCCAAGAAAAAAACTAAGCTCCTTCCTCCCTTGCTGGGTTCTTCTCTTGCTTCCTTCCTACAACTAGGTACATGTTATTTCCCTTCTGGGCTTCATGCCCACATTTCAGAGCTAGAGAGTGAGCTTAGGAGCAGCAATAGACTTGACAAACATTCTCCATGACTTAGTGCAAGCTGCGGAAAGTATAGACGCACAGTACTTCTGAGGGGAGACATTTAAAGCTCTGATTTGAGGGAGGGCCTCTTTTCGGTAAAACTTCAGGACTTTAAAGTGTGTGTGCGCGTGTTTACATGCGTGTGTGGGTGCATGCCTGCTGTCCTGGGATACTGAGGGTGTAACAAGTGCTTTTAGCCTTTTAACCACCTTGCTGGTACACAAGTTCATACATTTTCAATTAAGAGGATTCAGATATGTGGTAGGCCAGGAATGGGCAGTGAGGGAGGTGTGAACTTTTCCAACTTTCTACCAGCCCTGGGATCCTCAGCCAAGGGGAAACCAGGGCTACTCTCTCTGCTAGGTTCTGGGTACATGGGAATTTAGGCCAGAGAAGAGTCACTCCAGCTGCAGCTGTCCTCCAACTTCAGTGAGGCTTGAGAACACAAGGCCCCATGTCCTAGTGAACAGGGCAGCTTGCTGAACTTCTGAACAGTCCTCTCTCTCTCTCTCTCCATCCACCGCTCCCTCCCTCCTCATCTCCTTCGCTCCCTTCCTCTCTCTCTCTCCTTTCCTCCATCTCTCCTCTGGGATTAGTCATAGTCACAGTGGATATATTGGAGCCAAGTAAGAAGCCTTACTTGAAGCTCTCAAATGACTCCTGCTCCAGCTCCCTTGGAGGGAAAACAGACCCACTGCAGGCACTGCCTACTTCCCCCACAGACAGGCAGCCTTCCTAGTCCCGAGGATGTGATCACCCTGACTTCCAAGGCTCAGGGACTCATTCCTCTGTGCACCTCAAATGCTCTTTTACCATATGCCAAGCACTGGTGTGGTCTCTGAGGAGTGAAACAGTGACTTCAGGAGCAAAGGAGGATGTCACCTAGGGATGCCCACCTCCCATAGTACCAAGTCCTGAGAGGCAGAAAATAACTCTGGAAAATAGAGAGAAGACCTCCAGATACAGTCTACCAATCCCATGCTGGAAACAGTGTGTAGTCTTCTTCAGTCTTTTGTGCTAACCTGCTTATTCATGGATCTTTTGCTTTCTAAAGAACTAATCCAGGCCAGCTAAGGCTCACTATGTTCCTGCAGCCAAAGCCAAAACCTCCATACTCATTTCTGGCCAGCTACTGTCTGGATACCTGGTTCCGCCCTACCACGCCAAGCTGAACTCATCAGCCTAAACAGAGATCTAGAAGGCCTTCCTTTCCATGATGCCTATAATCCTTAGATCAGTGTGCTGGGTTTCTTCAGATTTCCATGGCCAAAGTAATTTCCCACCTAGGATTTTCTGGTCCCTCTTTCTGATCACCCCAACTCCCCCATGAGGAATCTCCTATTTCTTACCCTTCTACAAAAGTAGAGTGCAGCACCCCTGTGGAGGGCTTTGTCACCATGCTGTAGCCTACCTTCTTCATAGGGATTTAAATCTCAACTGTGCACTAGTGAGGGGAACTCCCAGTGTCTCCTAGGCCCCATGTTTTAAAGGATCCTTTTCCAGGAGGGCGTGACAGAAGAGCCACAGGCCAGGTCCCTAGTGTGGCTCTGTCTGTGCTGAATGAAGAGCATTTGTAAAGGTTTCTCTTTCTCTGTACCAGTGGGACTACTTTAAAGTTCAAAGGTAAATATTCAAAGGAATATGAATAGTTCAGAGGCTTGAAAATGCAGGGAGAAAGTCCAGGCTTGAGGATTTAGTCTGTCTGTCTCTGTGTGTTCATCTGTCTCCCTGGCTCTCCCTGGCTCTCTCTGTCTGTCTCTCTGTCTCTGTACAACACTCATTCATCAGGAGATTGAAATCCAAATTGTTTTCACAGCTGCCTAGGACCAGAGACCTGTTTACATAGCAGCCACCACAGAGAAGGTCAGGCCAGGTTAGTTCACCTGCTGCCAGGCTCTCTGGGCCAAAGGGTCATGAGCACTGTGGCCCATCCTCCTAAATCCTCCTGAGGAACACAG
Source organism: Meriones unguiculatus (assembly GCF_030254825.1). Lineage (NCBI taxonomy): Eukaryota > Metazoa > Chordata > Mammalia > Rodentia > Muridae > Meriones > Meriones unguiculatus. The sequence continues at coordinate 25,512,051 of NC_083361.1, forward strand.
GTTACACAGAGGGTAAGTGTAACCTGTGTTAAGTGTTTGTGCTCTTCAGAGAACAAGCACCTTCAATGGAAGCCCTCCTTGAAATGTATACCCTTCAAGGGTTCTTGTTGTCTTCTCTGTCTGCCTGTCTGTCACTGTCTCCAGAAAATAAAACTTCTTCCCAAAATTAATGCTTTTATGACTCCCCCCCCAACATGTTCAGGGAATGTTCCAAGGTAGAGAGCACCCCAGTCTCCCTGTCCTGGCTACTGTATTCTCCTCCTCTTCAAGGGAAAAAAACAGGAGCCTTGCTGAAATGAGGTGGACTCTGCTCTTGGGCACAGTACTTGTTCTCAAACCTGAAGCTGAGGTGGGTGGCTGCCTCTCTTCTGTTGTCCAGATGGCACTGTTTTTTGTTTGTTTGTTTGTTTGTTTTTTATTGCTTGTTTTATGGTTTATTTTTTATTTTATGTGTATGGTGTTTTGCCTGCATGTATGTCTATGTACCACATATATGGTTACCCATGGACTTTGTATAATTATCTATAGGATTTTCAAAACTTTTATTTTGGGGCTGGAGAGATGGCTCAGTGGTTAAGAGCACAGTCTGCTCTTCCTAAAGGACCCAGGTTCAATTCCCAGCATCCACACGGCAGCTCACAACTGTCTGTAACAGACTTGACATCTTTACCCTAATGCACATAAAAATAAAAATTAAATAAATTAAAAAAAACTTTTATTTTATTTATAGAGTTAAATAAAATATCAGTAAACAAATATTAAACTCTTTGGAGTATTTTATAATAGCAAATGTATTGCCTCCATGGCTATCTTGTCTCTTTTACTTTTATTTGTTGGTAATAAGCAAAATCTCAAAATATATTTATAATAAAAACACCATTTTATATTGTATTCTAAAATAAGCACAGAGAATTAACCACATACATTCTTTGGAATTTAATACCACACTCACATTCACAAACACTTTACACAAATGAAATAGATATTTTAGATTTTATTTTTAATTCATAGATAGTTCTTGACTATTATGAGATTTATTGCTAGGAGCTTAGTAATAAAGTTCTGAGATACAGAGATACTTCATTTAGCTGGAATGTATTTTTCAAAGTTTTCATTTTCCCTAAGGTAATAGTTACTGAAAAAAATATTTCAGAGCTCAGGTTAAAATACTGTTATTGGATCAATCCATGAGTAAGTTAGACAATATTTTTTGAGCTGGGCCCTACCTCTATCTTGGCAGGATTTGAAAATATCTAATTAGCTGAAGTATTCCAAACTGCACAGATATTATGGTTTTCAAAGAGAGAGCCAAAAGCTTTCTATCATGGGGCTATTGTACAAGAAAGAAACAAAAGGAACAGAAGGATGGCTTCCCTGCCATACATCAGGCTATCAGAGAGCACTCGAGCACCTGCCTTTAAAGAGCCATCCACTGTAGACAGAGGGCACCCAGAGGAGCATTCTGCTTAGTGATCTGGCAGTGGTCAAACCATGCTGTTTAGAAATACACACTAAAGAAACTGTTTCTGATCTAGTGATTCCTGTCTAATTCTCCTGTCAGGAGAATTCTGAGGGTTTGTATCCTAAAGGCATTAGCACATAAACATAATGAAAAGTACAAACTGAGACTTGACAACTCTAAGTTACTTGTTCTATGAATAATAAAACTTGAGTTTAGCAGTAATAGTCTCAATATTTGAAAATCCATAAATTAATATTTATACAATTACAGCATAGGCTTTTTGTAAAACTACATTTTATCCTCAGATATATTTCTGCCATATTTGCTAACATAGTGGGTAATACAAACATAAGGAAAATATAGTTAGTTCTTTCTACCCAGACTTCAAAGTAAGAAAACTGATTTATAACAAAAAGGCACAGGTCAGTATATACTTTACCCTAAAATACGGAAAATTTCCAGTTTTATAACATAAAATTATATGCTTACCAATTTATTCAAAATATATATCCAAAGAGAACTCTAAAAATTTAAATTACAGTTAAAAAGAAAATTGCAAAAGCAGAAAAAATCTCAATTCACTTTATTCTGTGCTGACGGATATGCTTTAAAAATTTTAATTCATTTTGATTAATTGTTACTAAACTATCTATAAATATAGACATGGTTGCTGAGAAAATGGAAAGGGCACAGCGGCCCCAGGAATTCACAAGGCATACTTACTCTTGTCAACAACTCAGTATGTGGTGATAAGCAAGTTACTTTTCACTTACAACTTCATCTTCCATGATATAAAGCGTGTTCCTTCATGATCCTTCCAATTCTGAAATACTGTAGAGTTGCTGTAAATGTATGCCATGCTAATTCTACACAGACGTTCTAGAACACCGGCTTGCCTTATGCATTGCAGAAATCCAGCAGAGATGTACAGATGGACACAGATCAGAGTGTGAGGTGTAATAAAGAAAATTACAGAGCCACCCCTGAGATTATTTTTTTTCTCAGATCCAATGGCAGACAGCATTTCCAACAGTTTTCAGTGGGCAGGAACAGAGGAAGAAAGGAGAACACTGCATGTGTTCCTGTTTGTTTACATCAGTGCTGGGGACTGAGTAGCACACCTACCCCTTTTGATTTTTCATTTTGAGACAAGATCTCACTGAGTTAGTCAAGCTAACCTTTAACTCACTCTTAAGCCTCTAATAAAAGCCTTCACTTTGTGATCCCTCTGCCTCATCCTCCAACAGCTAGGGTTAGAAGCCTGCATCAAGAGATGCTTCCTTAAAGGAGGCATACATTGAGTCTGGGATTGTGCTACTCTGAGAATAACTTGTAAATTGTCTCTGGATAACATCATGTCTTTTGATAAGAAAAAAAAAAGCTTTTCATTGTCATTACACAATCAATCCACCTAGAGGTAAAATGCAACCTTCAAAGGGGGATTCTTAGGGTTTCTATTGCTGCAATGAAACACCATGACCAAAAGTCACCTTTGGGAGCAAAAAGTTTATTTGGCTTGCACTTCCACATTGATGTTCATCACCAAAGGAGGTTCGGAAAGGAAGTCAAAAAGGGCAGGAACATGGAGGCAGGAGCTGATGCAGAAGTCATGGAGGAATGCTCCTTACTGGCTTGCTTCCCCTGGCTTGCTCAGCCTGCTTTCTAATAAAACCCAGGACCACTACCCAGAGTGGCCCTACCCACAATGGCTGGGGCCTTACACCTGAATCTCATAGAGTTATTTCTTCAACTGAGGCTCCTTCCTCTCTGATGACTCTAGCTTGTGCCAAGTTGACACAAAACCAGCCAGTACAGGAGGTGTCTTCTCAAGGGACTCTATTACCCAGCCAACCATTTAGCAAGGATTCAGGGCCCAGGGAGTGCCTCAACATGTACCAGAATGGAGTGATTCAAGAGCAGAATGACAAGGATTCCTGCCTCCAGGAATTCAAGGTCATTCCATGAAATGATTAATTGAAAAAATTAGAGAAGTTATCACACAGTGAATGCTGAGCTCAGTGCCAAGGACAGTGCTGGTAAATCTGAGAGGTGATGAACATTGTACATAAAGGTAGCTGCCACAGTCCTGACCAGAGTAGATGTGATGAGAGGCAGGAAGAGAAAGCAGCTGGGTACTTCTCTGAGAAGTCATGCTATTTTTTTGTGTGCCCAGCAATTTCTTCACTCCATCCAACACTCAGAGTTATTGTCTTCAGATCCGGAGAAACACACATTACACTCCACCATTACACTCTACACATTACACGCTACCTCTGAATGTCCTTTATGAAAGCATTTTTAAAGCTCCTTGAGAACATGAGCTGCGTACAGTGGCACAATACAATGGCCAGTCGCAAGTCCAGACTGTCACTCTAAGCTGAACATGAAAGACTTCTCACGTTGTTCCACAATAATTAAAGTTCTCTTTTGGTTGAAGGCAAAGGGTAATTAAGTCTTTGTTTCCTCTGACAGCACTTTCTAAATAACTGATACTAATCTTTTAAACGTTTGGAGTTGTTCCTAATTTAGCAAGTCAGAATACACAAATATACACTATGCACTTCCACTGCATCCTTAAGTTAGAATTCTCTCAAGACAACTTTAGTTTTGAGACAGCAAAATGAATCAGGAGGTAAAGGTTCTTGCTGTCAAATTGAGTTGACAACGTATATTCAATCTCCAGGGTCCACATGGTGGAAGGAAAGAATGAACTCCCTCTAGTAATGCAATATCAAATTAAAAACAAATAATTTTGTGATGAAAATAGGGCCCTGAGTTAAAGAGCACAATGGTGGGGGGCGGGTAATATGGAAGGATTTGGAGAGAGGAAAGGGAAGAAAAAATGATGAAATGATATTGTAATCTCAAAAAAATTAAAAAAAACATAAAATCCTAATCTTTGATAAGGATGCTCATTTGTTAAGAACATAAATGTGTTCTGCTGTTCTATATACGGTGGCCTCTGCCTTGAAGATAAACACAGTAGATGTCTTCCAGTCAAACCCGGCCTACTGTGCCTTTGGTTTTGTATATCAACATTTTATAATTACTTTTTCTTTTTTCATTATGAGATATTGACATCCCTGCAGTCATGGTTATCTTTAATATCAACTCAACCTATTGCTTTTTCAAATCTACTGTTTTTTTTAAAAAGAGCACAATATGAGAATGATTATTAAAAAAAATTGCAAAGATACAGAAAGAAGCCTTCAAATTAAGACTTTGAAGTCTGAGTGATATCCATGAATTTTAGAAACTGAAGTTCATTACACTTTCCTTATATTTCCTACTTAGAGTTCAGTTTCCCATTAAAGACCAGTTGCTTCTCAACTGAGTAACCCTTGCCATAAACATGATCTCAGGGAAGACAAGTCCCTAGAGAAAAGCTGGTTCTGAACTCTAGACTATAATTACTAACCCAACACCATGCTCTCCATGCATATAGAACTGCTTCTTTACCTCAGGATATTTATCTATAACCATAAACTCATTTGTGATTATTTGATATTTGTATCCTCCATTAAACTACAAACCCCAGGAAAAGTGGAGAACACGAATTGTGCTTATTGAATTATAATACCAGTCCCTAATTTAATGAACATTCTGAACATTCCATAGTGACCACTTATTTTGTGATGGATGACTGAAATGAGAACACATGGCAAAAAGTTCAAAACTCTGTTCTCACATGCATGATCATGAACAAATACAGTAAACCTTCTCTAACTCTCGGTTGCTACATTCAGAAGAGACCCTTCAATATGATGCTAAGAGTTTTGTTGTTGTTGTTTTGTTTTTGTTTGTTTGTTTTTAGGTTTCCATTGTAGCCAACCAAGAAAATACCAGCTGTCAAAGATATAAGAGTGGTTCAATGGGAAACTAGCAGGGAAGGAGTTCCCAGGGTAGAATGATTCGCCAAAGAAAACAGCAAGAATGGATCCTAGTTCTGAGAAAAATGATTACTTCTAAAATTGATTTATTCTTTGGGAAAGTGTGCAGGTAAAGAAGTTGTTTTTATAAAAACCCTCCTTTCCTTCCCTGAATCCTGTATGTGAATTTAATACACACTGAGTTTATGAACTGTCTTCTCCATCCAGCAGATTTTGTCTTTTAAACTTATATGTAGTTTATTTTTCAGAAATTTACTAACAACTTAAAAGCTTCTTTGCCTGCCAGATGTGTTTGAGCAAAGAAGCAAATTTTAGTGAAGGCATTGTTCCTTTGAAAGCACAGCATCTTAAAGTTTTAGGTTGGCCTTAGTATTTGCAAAGCAATGTAGCTCCAGAAGAGGGCAACAGATTCTCTGGGACTAGAGTTACAAACAGTTCTAAACCTACCATGTGGGTGCTGGAAATTGAACCTCGATCCCCTGGATGAGGATCTTAACCACTGACCCATCTCTCCAGCCCCTACACATGTGTAACTCAGGCTGGCCTCACACTTGTGATCTTCCTCCCTCTGCTTCATCAGCATATGCACTGCCCCAGCCAGCTGTATCTTCTAAATCAGTCTGTTTTGGAGAATGTTTAACTCATATAAATTAATTTGTAAAAATGAAGGTTCCAGAAATGGTTAGGGAGAAATGCTTTTAATGGCTGAAGGTAGACATTTCAAAAGGGTTTTCCAAATCCCACCTACAGATAAAACTACCATACTCACATCAGTGCCAGGCTCCTAGAATACCATGAAAAGAATAGTATATAAACCCAGTTCTTGCACACCACTTTGTAATCAAAACCATCATTTGGATAGCCTTTCTCCCAGACTCAGGTGAGGCAAGTAGTTCACTTTGGGAGAAAAAAAATTAAAGTAGCACCATAAAACCTGATAATCAAAATAGCATTTCAATACAACACTTTATGATCAAAAAGCAAAATTCATGAACAAGTTATAAAATTTTTAATAAGGAAGGATCTGTATTATTGATTTTTTTTCTTTTGCCTTAGGCTCCAGTACAGTTCAATCCAACACTTTCTCGATTCCTTCTTATAAAAGACACCAGGCATATGCACAATGTGCAAAGGAGGCAAATACATGCTTGCTACATCACTGAGCTAGGGAAGCACTAGGGCGTAAGCACCCCGCGCCACAGCATCGAGACTCAACAGACACTGCTTCTCAGACTAAGGAGTTAGGTTGTCTTAGGTTGTCTCTGTTTCTTACTAGATCTGGTAAGTTACAAAGAAAAAACATTTATGTAGCTTACAGTTCTGTAGGTCCAAGAGCATGGCACCAGCATCTGTGTGTGGCTCCATAGGAAAAAGATGGAAAGGAAGCAGGAGCAAGTTCTTACAGAAGAGCTGAAATAGACAGAAAAGCAACACAGAAAGCAAATTTACAAGCATACATACATACATACATAATATACAAACAAATATACATGAATATATATAATCCCTCCCAAGGACTGGGATTAAAACTGTGCACCACCACCATCCGGCCCCAATTTACCTTAATAACAACCCTCTAAAGGATAACTCACCCAGAGGTAATTACTTTAATCCCGTTGTGAGTGTAGAACTCCCACAACCTAATTACCTCTCAAAGATCTGAACAACACTGTCTTATTGGAGGCTAAGCCTCAACACGAGCCTTGGTGACGCCAAATCATATTCAAACCACAACAGTTCCCAAAGGCCAATAAAAGGAGGCTTTCTCGCTGGAGCATGGGCTATGCTTTTCTCTGTTGTAACAATTATCACTCTGCACACAGAAATGACAAAGTCCTGTATGTGGTATTCACTTTTCTCCAAGAACTCACTCCACTTTGCATAGGAAAAACAAAATGCCCGCGTGAAACAGTGAAATTCTCCTCTTTTAACACCCCTGTAGTAATAAGAACTACAGAAATACAATATAGTTCAGTGTCTATCATTCAAAGAGCAAATGCAGGGAGATGGAATGAAAGGAAGGGTGCAGTGAGCTATCTTTGCTGAGCACTGGCAAAATAAATGGTTCCAGAGAAGGTTCTGGGCTCCGAGTTTTAGTTATTCATTAGCTCTTATGCCTTAAGGTCAGTGGAGGGGACATGCCATCATGTGCTGTCAATCAGATAGGCTAGCAAAGGGCGAGCCTGACTTCCTACTAACATAGCAGGGAAAGAAGAAAAGGTTTCTTAATCAACACAAATTGGAGACTATTTCTAGAACTGAAATGAATCTGTTTTAAAAGTAAACAAGGAAGGAAGCCCCTCCTGAATGAGCGCTTGCATTGCACAGCAGCTGCGATCAAACTAGATACTTCGAGCCTTTAAATGATGTCAGGGGGAAAAGGCGGGACTGATACCAAGTATCTAGCAGGTACTATTTCCCTGCTCCTGGTGCCTCACCACTACTCTTTCCCAATAACAAGTTCAATATCCATCCTGTGACAGTGAAGACCATCATTTCCTTAACCTACTAGAAGATTAATAATAAAATTAAGGACTATTTCAAGATAAAGTATCAAACATTTTAACAGACAGTAGGTGGGTGGTCTGTGGATGAAGATACTGAAAAAACACTCAGTAGGGACTTTGCTGTTCTTATCCACCTAAGTATCTTCACTGTACAGAACACTTGCACAGAGCAGGCATTCAATAAATACATTCCACACAATAAATAACTGTGTGAGTATGTGGACTCGCTGATGGGCTTCTGAGTGTTACCAGATTCAGTTAAAGACTGCAGTTCATATAACCTCCTCCCTAGGACCAGTGTCCAGAGAGACAAGGCCCCGAGCCCAGAGTTCAACGCTCACATGACGAGCCTACTGACAACCTTCTGGAAAGGGGCCCCAGGGCTCCGTGCCGTGCTAGGTGGTGCTCACCTGGGGCCAAGCCAACCCCAAAGGTCTGCCAATCAAACCCCGAGCAGAGCAGATCCTGGAGGCTGACCCAAAGGGCTCTGAACCCACCCTCAACGAGCCAACGGCCGCGCAGATAGGGCGGGCCGTCGGGGCAGCCGGCCAATGGCAGCGCGGCGGGGCTGGAGGGCGCGCCCCTGCCTCAGCGCCAGCGAGCGGCCGGGTGCCCGGCCGACCGATGATGGAGCCGCCCGCGGCCCAGGCGTGCGCGGCGGCGCTCGGGGGCGCGCTCTCCCTGCTGCTCGTCGCGCTGGTGGTCCGCCAGCTCCTGAGGCAGAGGCGCCCGGCGGGCTTCCCCCCGGGCCCGCCGCGGCTGCCGCTCGTCGGCAACATCTGCTCCCTGGCCACGTCGGCCGAGCTCCCCCACGTCTACATGCGGAGGCAGAGCCGGGTGTACGGCGAGGTAGGCCGCCAGGCGGACCTTCCTCCGGTCAGGAGCCGCAGCTGGGGAACCCCGCGGGCCTGCCGCCCCTCGGGGGAACCCCCGCTCCGAGGGCCGTGCCTCCAACCGGAAGCCGCCTCACCGGCGCGCTTCGGCTTGAGTTTCCCGCCCGCCGACGGGCATGTGCTTCTGCGCTTGCGCTACGTGGCCTGTAGTCTGTCGGACAGGCCTTCCCTCAAGGTGCCCGGGACAGAAACTTTTCGGCCTTGTGGGTCCTGAGCTGGAGGGAAAATCAAGACCCCGTGAGTTTCTAGGACAGAGTTAGTGGTTAGAATTGCAGGTTGCTGTTTGAGCCGTCTTATAAAGAATATAACACTAAAAATAAAAATCGCCTTTTAGTTCTAATTCCGGACCCGAAGTTTTCCTCGTCCGGGTAATGATACCCACAAACAGTAAAAGGCTACCCAAATGTATTACCAGTGACGTATACTTTCGGTTGGTATGTGTGAAAGGTATTTTCATTTAGTATAGGAGTCTGGCTAGGTAAGTGCTCTACCACTGAGTACAATAGAAACTTAACTATGCCTACAAATGTAAAATTGTCTTTAAACCAGTTATTTGGAATACATAAATATTTGAGCTGAAAGGAATTACTTACTATGAATATTCATATAAGACGAGTGATGTAAGTCTGTTCCAGTAAGCTAAAATGGAAATATAAGTGTGTGGAAGACTGCCATCAAGGAATCAATTGATTAGATTCAATTGATTAGAAATTGGCATAATAGAATAATTTTGTTTCTGGTACACTGGGTAAAGCAGGCATTGTTCACCGTGATGATAACTACACATCAAATAAGGCTAACCTGTGCTGAAAGCTGCTAAAACTGCAAGGAACAAAACTAAAAAGGATGTATGCACTGTAGAGTAATTGCTAGGTTTAATACCCACCAAAAATTAACGCTTTGTAAGCCACTGCATTTGATCTTTATTCTAGTTGTTAAACACTAGAACCATTATCCTAGAGATATTTCCCAATTCTTATTGTGTTAAAATTAGTAAAAGTTGTTAAAATACTTATCTCCTGTGCTTCAGAAAAGTTGTAGGGTGCAATTCACAGGATTTATTCTTTTACTGTCTCCCTTTTAATTTGAGCTGTGTAGTCAAATAAAAAGTAAATAAATCTGAACTTTAAAATAACTCCTACTTTTGTGCACTCTGAGTTGAATCCTTTGTAATTTTTGAAAGGAAAACAGTAGTGCCCAAGATTCATATTTATTTTTAAGCAATCTTATATAGAAATGTGCTGCAGCATAAATTGCCATTTCTTTGGAGATACATTCTTTATTGTTTTAACTTCTGCTGTGATTAGATTCTTAATGTAGATTTTGAGCAGCATTCCATGGCTGGCAAAGTTGATATAAGTGGATTTGTCAGACTCAGGCAATACTCTAAGGGGCAATAAAGGTAATTTTTTGCAATACAGCAAACAGAATTGACAGTTTATTTGTTTTATGGCAAACTTTTATTGAGAACTTATTCAAGGCACTGAGTGGGGTTCTGTGGAGAATTTTAAAATGAAAAAGTAAGTCATTTTAAAGTCATTTATAATTTAGAAGCCAGGCAGATGGAAATGTTTCAGGTTCAAATTAGTATTAATGTCACGGAATGTTGTATATGAGCTGTGATAGCTAGAGCAACGGGAATATATATATACTATATAGAATATGGTCTCTAAAGACTTGATATGGTTTAGGTAGTATGACAACCATGGAAGGCATTCCAAATGAGAAAACCACCAAACAAAGGCTGAAAATGTGATAGTCACTTATCAGCGTTAACACTCTGTACATTTGTTTGTTTTTAGTACTTAACCCGTGGTGTTGTAATGATGTGCTTAAATGTTTCTGCCAAATTCATCAATCCAGCATAGGTGCATCAGTTATCATCTGCCATGAACTGTCATGAATGCTGGCAATATGGTAGTGAACAAAACAGGGGTCTCTGTCACTAGGGAGCATACATTCCGTCTGGGGAGAGACAGACAAAATAAATATAAGTAAATTATATATTAAAGTTGTACGAGCTATAACAGGAGCTAAATTTAGAGTACTGGAGATGGGCACTACTTTAGGGTTGTGACAGAAGTAAAATTAGGCCAGTAAGGAGGTGGTTGTCATATCTATTACAAGGGTGAAAAGCAGGTGGCTTGAATCAGAGTATAGAAGTTGTGAAAGCCAGCCTTGCATTACTGAAACAAAGTATTTGAGATAAGAAATTTACAAAAGGAAAGATCATTGTGTCTTGGATGTTTCCTACAGTTGATTGACATCATTGCTTTTGGAACTGTGGTGAAGCAGTGTGTCCTAGTAGGAGTGTTTGGCAAAGGAGACTGCTTATATCATGCAGCCGAGACATAAAAAGGAGAGAAGAGGAGGGGCCAGAAGAAATCTCCCCCTAGTTCCCCTAAGACTTCTACTCTTTCCCTGTAGGACTAAGCTAAAATCTGTATCTTTAACATATAAGCCTCGGAGGGAAATTTAAGATGTGAAGTGATAAGAAATTTGGTCAAATTCTTTTATAACTTCAAAGTAGAAACAGTATACAGGATGAGCTGCTGGATTTTGGGTTGGGCAGAAAATGAGTCAACCTGGGTCTCGGACCTTCCTTAGTCTTCTCTTGTGATCCAGCACCTCATAGAAGCAACTTAAGAAGGGAAGGAGTCATCTGGGCTTGTGCAGAAGGCAGTTTATCATGGCAGTTAGTGGGTCAGCTTCTGGTGTCAGGAGTTTGCAATGGCTCCTTACTTTGTACCCACTAGGCCCAGAATATGACCCTCACTGCCATGTTCCAAGAACCCACTACCTCTAGGTAGTCCCCACTTCCTAAAGGTTCTATTATTTCTCAGAATAATATTGGCAGCTGAGGGCAAAGTGTTCAACCACAAGTCTGTGGGGGAACACTTCACATTCAAACAGGACCTGAACACCTTGAAGGAAAGACAGATAGTGTGATCATTAAATGGGATAGTAAAATTTTCTGTGTTGAACTAGCTTTCTGGAAGGCATGAGTTTTTGAGTTTTTGGTGTATTTCTGTTTACATCACTGCTAGCACAGTTGTCTCATAAAAGACATTTTAAAACTGTTCAATAAATCAAAGATTGAATAAACATAATCTTGGACCCTTCCATAGATCAAAACAGTTTAAGAGTAAGTTTTCACAGTTTAGTCAGTGAAAATTTACTAAAAATTCTGAAGTATAATCTACAACTAGATCAGCTAAATTTTCCCCAGTTCTGCTCTCTGAACAGACAACTATTTCAATTTCTTGAGTAAAATAGATTATATAATAGCTTTCTTAAGTAATGAGTCCTTTTTTATTAATCTCCAGTAACCACAATCAGAAGATTTTCTTTGAAATATATTCTCCCTCAGTTCTGTCTTCAATTAAACATACTTTCCAACAGCAAGGTCTTAAATCATCCTTGCAAAATGATGAATTTGAGTTTTGTTTTTGTTTTTTTCTCCTACATCAGTACCACTTCCTACATTTCACTGAATACAATTCTGGGGAAAGACTGTTCTTTAATAACACTAATACTGAAAGGTCTCTCTTTTTCTTATCTGGTAGTAATTCCCTTTATGTTAAAAAAAAGAAAAAAACCCTCTTCCATGGCCACTGTGAACTAATGCCACTGTGTACAAAATCTATATCCCTTCCCCACCCCCAAGATTCTAAATGTACATACTTCTCTAGTCCAGGGTTCACCCTTGGGCTAAAGACTCTGATAGGACTGATTTCTGATGGGACTAATTGCAGTTCCTCCTGGTAATCTTTATCACTTTTGCTAACCCACTCCTGAAGAGCTTTTGTTATCAGCTAAGACTTCCTGTTTTCTTCTGAAGCAGAATATACCAGGATTAAATCTGCCTTAGTTGTTTGCACAAAGATAAGGCTCATCAAGGTATTTTATCTTGGGAAATTCCTGAGAGGTTAGTGATAAGCAATCTTTGGGACTTAGCTTTTCTTAGGTTAGGCCTTTAACTTGGCTAAAATACAATTCAGGAGTGACCTTGTAAGTGAACCTGAGGTGAACATATGGTGTCTTGGCTAATTTTTATTGTTAACTCAACCTAGAGACACCTGGGAAAAGGAAAGGTCAATTGAGTAATTGTCTCAGCTTATCCCAGGACCTCAAAAAAAGATAGTTTTGTACACCGGGAGTAGGGCACAATCCCTAGTGTGATGGCAAATTTTGTCAACTAGACACAATCTATAGTAGTTTGGGAAGAGAAAAACTTAATTGAAAAAAAGAACCCACCAGATGGGCCTGTGGGCAAGCCTGTAGTACATTTTCTTGACTGATGATTGATGTGAGAGGACCCAGCTCACTGTGGGCAGTACCACCCCTGGGCTGGTGGTCTTGAGTTTGTAAGAATGTAGAACAAACTATGGCCAGTAAGCAACAGTTCTCCATAGCCTCTGCATCTGTTCCTGTCCTACTGGAATTCCTGCTCTGGTCTCCTTCAGTTATGAACAATGATGTGGATGTGTAACAAAATAAACCCTTTCCTCTCTAAGTTGCTTTTAGTCATGTGTTTTATCACAGCAATAGAAACCCATCTAAGAAACCTGGAAGGTGTGTATAGGCTGTATACCTAAACTAAGAGACAGAACCAGAGATTGAGCCAATAGCAGAGTTCCTCCATGGTTCCTCTCTCCAGATTCCTGCCCTGCTTCCATCATTGATGGACTGTGATCTGGAAGTGCAAGCTGAAACAAGCCCTTTTCTCCTCTAAGTTGTTTTTGGTCATGGTGTTTATGACAGCAAAAGAAATCAAACTTGAACATGTGGCAAGCAACTCCAGCACGGTATAGGATGGATTATTCTGCTTTATTTTCCCCTATGTATACATGGTGAATATCACTCCTCTAAAGTTAGATTCCCTTAGAACCTGGGCTTTAGAAAGGCCAATACAATTGACCATATGCTTAAACTCCAAAGTTCCCTTTTGGACTTTTCAATCCTCTCCCCCGACTTCAAGCTGGTATAATAATAGATAAATTTACCTATTTATAAATAGATAAATTATAAATGGTATAATAGATAAATAGTTACTCATTTGTCTTGGAAGTAAAATGAGATTCTTATATAATGAATATTTTGACATGGAATGATTCCTAATACAGTATCTAAATCAAATCTATTTTCTGTGGCAATACTGAAGTCCAAAAAGTTTGTTTAGCCCATTACCTTAAATCTATTTAATTGCAAACCTTAAAGTAGAATACAGGCCTCCTGTGTTTCGTACTTTTTACACTATACCTTATAAGATGGTCCCATGTATGCAGTAGTATAAATTAATCACGCTGCCTAAACATTGTCAAGTAACAAATCTGTACATTTTTAAGAAGTAGCAAATACTAGGAGGGATAGGCTTAGAACATGTGGATTCCATCTGTTTTTCTGTATATTTTGCTGTCTCAATGTTGTTTTTCTTCTCAAAGATTTTCAGTTTAGATCTTGGAGGCATATCAGCTGTGGTTCTAAATGGCTATGATGTAGTAAAAGAATGCCTTGTTCATCAAAGTGAAATTTTTGCAGATAGACCATGCCTTCCTTTGTTCATGAAGATGACAAAAATGGGAGGTATGCTTATTTTCATCTATTCAATGAACCTATTTTAAATCACATTCCTTCTTATTTTAAATAATTTTAGTGTAGACAGATTGTTTTGTTACTTTGTGAAAACTGGATTTGAGGAGCCATCAGACTGCATTCAATAATGTTTTAGACCATTATGTGCTGGTTTTGTTGCCAATTCTAAGAAACATAAGGAATGTTTTAAAGAATTAGTGCTTAATATGTACTGAAACAATTTAGGTGTGCGCAGCACGCATGCGCACACACAATGACGGACTTTCTCTCACACACAAGCTTACAGAAACAAGCAGATTTTAACTACTCATCATTATGCTGTATACACTGAGAGCTGTAGAGTTTATACAAAGGACAGACATTCTATAGGACTTAGTAATGATAAGATTTGGATGACTACATATTCAACAAGGGAGAAAAGCTGAAGTTGACACAGTCAAGGAGAAAGCAGGAATAAAATGGCCAAAATAAAATATTGACATCAGATAGAACTGGTATCTGATTTTTTTGTTTTACAGTAATGGTGTTCTAAATTCTGTAATGGGACCTTCACACTTACTTTAAAAACTTAGTATCTTGCTTAAATAAGCTAAATGGCAGGTAATAATAGCATTATCAAATTTTGAATTCATGGTTTTCTCTCTTTAATTACATGAATGTTTCTACTTTGACAAGTCAGGGCTGCTCGTGACTTTGGCATAATTACCTCCTACGTATCACATGCTTTTAACAGAAGAAAATTTGTGTTGTAAAAGTCTAGTTTCTTGGGACTGGAAAGTTGACTCAGCAGTTAAGAGCACTGGCTGCTCTTCCTGAGGACCCAGGTTCAATTCCCAGCACCTACATGGCAGCTCACAAATGTTTATAACTACAGTTCCAGGGGATCTGACACCCTCATACAAATATACATACAGTCAAAACACCAATGTACTTAAAATAAAAATAAACAAATAAATTAAACAATCTAGTTTCTTTTAGACAAAAAACTTCCGATTTGGAGGTATTTATTTAATCAAAAATTAAATTTTGTCTGTAAAATGTATCTGTTATAACTTATGTGTATGAGAAAGTAATAAATAGATTTATGTAGGCCTCGTTCATCTGTATTTGATTACAAAAGCCTGGACAATTTCTTGTGGTAACAGAATGAGAATTATAGGTCTTTTATATCAGTCATTTCATGAGGAATAGACCAGCTTTATCTAATGTTCTTTGGCTTCTGGGCAGCATCACCTAGGACCCGATCATGTACTTAGATAATTGGGAGGTAAAATCACCAACTGTCTATCTTTGAATTTTTTCTTTTATTTCATAGCATTTCAAGTACAGAAAAGTATGGCACACACAAGATTTTTAATACTTTCCTTACAGGTTTACTCAATTCCAGATATGGCCGAGGATGGATTGATCACAGAAGATTGGCTGTTAACAGCTTTCACTATTTTGGAAATGGCCAAAAATCTTTTGAATCTAAAATCTTAGAAGAAACTTGGTTTTTAATTGATGCTATTGAAACATACAAAGGTAGACCTTTTGACCTCAAGCAACTATTAACAAATGCTGTTTCAAACATAACCAATCTGATCCTTTTTGGAGATCGATTCACTTATGAAGACACTGATTTTCAGCATATGATTGAGTTATTTAGTGAGAATGTGGAATTAGCTGCCAGTGCTCCAGTCTTCCTTTATAATGCATTTCCATGGATTGGCATCTTACCTTTCGGAAAACATCAAAAGCTATTCAGAAATGCAGATATGGTCTATGATTTCCTCTCCACACTTATTGAAAAAGCTTCTGTCAACAGAAAGCCTCATTTACCTCAGCATTTTGTTGATGCTTATTTAGATGAGATGGATCAAAGTGAAAGCGATCCTTTATCTACATTCTCCAAAGAGAATCTAATTTTTTCAGTGGGTGAACTCATCATTGCTGGAACTGAAACTACAACCAATGTGCTACGCTGGGCAATTCTATTCATGGCCCTTTATCCTAATATTCAAGGTGAGGATACCTTGATCTCAGGGTCTCTCCTCAGGGGTCATATATACTTTTAGTGTTATAACTAAGTATAAGGCAGTTTTAGGAGCTACAACTGTACTAGTCAAGAAGGGAAATATTTCATAATTCTAATTTTCAAATCTAATATTTTAATGCAAATTTAAGAAAGGAAGGAAAGGAAGAAGAAAAGGATAAAAAGCATCTGAAGGGTAGGCATGGTGGTAATATTCCTCTTATCTGAGAACTCAGGAGACCAAGACAGGAAAATCTCAAGTTCAAGACCACTTCAGCCTACATAGTAAGTTTAAAACCAACCTGGGATATATAGAATGGCAGTATCTTTAAAAAACTTTTTAAAATGGACCTCAATATTCATCTTTTATAATGAATGATAAAGGTTGGGTGTCTGGAAGCTGCAAAGCTCAGATCTGAACTCTGCTTTTTTCCTATTCAGGTCTAATCTTCCATTATTTTCCTTGCTGACAGTGATGCTATTCTGATTCTAGGCTGATTATACATTTATTTATAATTCTTTTTTGAGGTTACCCAAAATGTTGGTTCTTACTAATAGAATATTTGAGGGGGTATATAATAAATTCATGTAAATACAAGATGATGAAAAATTCAAATCTAGGTAGACCCATATATCGTTGATTATGGGTTATCATTTGTTGTAACCCAAAGAGAAGTAAGTTTACATATAATTTAACAAATAACATAATAACTTTAACATGTCTCTCTGACAGGACAAGTTCATAAAGAGATTGATTCAATTATGGGTCACAATAGGAGGCCCTCTTGGGATGACAAGTACAAAATGCCTTACACTGAAGCAGTTTTACATGAAGTTTTAAGATTCTGTAATATAGTTCCACTGGGGATTTTCCACGCAACCTCTGAAGATACAGTTGTACGTGGTTATTCCATCCCTAAAGGAACAACAGTCATTACAAATCTTTATTCTGTTCACTTTGATGAAAAGTACTGGAAAGACCCAGACATGTTCTATCCTGAGCGATTTCTGGACAGCAGTGGATATTTTACTAGAAAGGAAGCTTTGATTCCTTTTTCTCTAGGTAAGAAAACACAAGTATATAATTTTAAAGTATAACAATGACTCATTATTACTGCAGTCTCAGTTTGAAGCAACCTGCTCTAGAGTAGACAATTCTGAACATATGCCATTAATTCTTTTTTTTTTTTTAGTATTTTTTTGAAGATAGATTTTTTTTTCTCACAAAATAAATCTCGATCAGTTTTCCCTCCCTTATTCTTCCCTGTTCCTCTTTACCTCCTCTCTAATCTCACCCACTCCCTTTCATTTCTCCCATTAGGAAAAAAAAATAGGCTTCTACAGGATAATTAAAAATATAACAAAGTAACATATAATAAAACAAAAATTATCACATCATAGTTGAACAAACATTGCAGAATTGGAGAAGAGCTCAAGCAAAGGCACAAGAATCAGAGACCCACTCATACATACACTCAGAAATCCCATAAAAATACTAAATTGGAAGCCATGATATATATGCGGAGGACCTAGTGCAGACCTGTGCAGGCCCTGTGCATTGTCAGTCTTTGAGTTCACATGAGCTTTGATCATATTTGTTTAGGAGGCCTTGTTTTCTTGGTGTCCTTCTATACACTTAAAAATAACATTCTTAAGAGGAAAGAATGGTTTCTTTAGAGTGATGAGCACCTGTTTCTATTCAAAGCATGCTTTAGTTAGCTAAATAAAGCTAAAGTTTTTGAGAAGCTGTGGCTGGCTACTTACAAAGCTTTTTAGCATGTGAACTGGGAGTTGTCAAAGTTCTAGAGCTAAAATTCAAGAACTAAAACTTGGAGAAAGGAAAGAAAACTCCAAGTTAAGCTAGAATCTCATTAATGCCTTCTAGTTTATTATACCATCTCCAACTAAATCTCCAACCTATTTCAAAGCTTTTGCTTTTGCTTTGAAATAGGACATGAATCACAGAGCTTGATAGATAGACTGTCTTTATTACTGACTAAAGAACCCAGAAGGTCAGTTGAAATGGGCTTCCCTTGAATCAATAAGAATAAAATGTCACAGCTCAAAGACCTATATAATATATCTTGTGCTCTACTGCATTATGCAAGATAAGTCAGAGATGGAACCAAAATCTTTAAAATCCATGATTTGATATAAGGAAATAAAGGAATAGGTTTTTGCAATGAAGTTCTAGTTTCTAATCTTTGAGATTTGAGAAACTCCTCTCATGATGTCTTCTAACCTAAATTCCAAGTTTCCTGAATGGCATCCAAATATTAGATGTTGATTTTTGTAAATGGTCTTTAAACTTATTTGCTTTTTCTGTTCAGGGAGAAGACACTGTCTTGGAGAACAGCTGGCTCGGATGGAAATGTTCTTGTTTTTTACATCACTGCTTCAGCAATTTCATCTGCATTTTCCACATGAACTAGTTCCAAACCTGTCACCCAGGTTGGGCATGACATTGCAGCCACAGTCCTACCTCATCTGCGCAGAAAGACGCTGAGAGTGCACAAATGTGTTGAGTTATAACCGGGTTGAGTCAACAATGATGTTTGGGCCAAAAATGAACACAAGATACGTTGTTTAAAATAGTGCTATAGCAGTTAGAAGCATTAGCTGTTATTTTTTTTTCTAACTTCCATGAATTCTTATTGTAAAATGTATTGAGTAACACAAAGGTGCAGGTGTTATGTAGATACGAAGAAGGGCCATGGATTCTCTAAACAGAGCTTTTGTTTAAGGTTTCTCTGATCTGGCTCTATCCTGAGGAATTTTGATTCCAAATGGTTTCCTTTATGATTAGGTGTTATGATTCCATACTGTGGTATCAGTCCAGGACTAAAGAAGAAATAATGCACACAAATGTATTTTGACCACAGAAGTATTTTAGATATGATTGACAATGGAAATACTCTACATTTAATGTAGACCCTTCCAGTGCTTTCAGATATTCCTCTCTACTATGTATTTATAAGAATTGTGTCATTCTTCTTATAAACAGGAGTTTCTGTGATCCCTGAGCATTCATCCTTACAGCAGCAGTCCAGCATATAAGAAACACAGTGTTCAGTTGGGATAAAAACCACTCATAGCTATTGATTCTTTGTAGACACACTTTCTTGGCACCACTTCTTTCTAAAACCAGTCACAGAGCTCAAAGACTCAAACATCTTATCTTACTGAGGTCTTAGTTCCATAGATTAGCCTATTTTTCCCAACAATATTCCAATCCAAAATCCTGCTATAGAGAAAGGGTAACTTGTAAATCGGGACACATGAGAATGATGGAATGCTATTACTAATTATACCAAAACAAATGATATATTATCACAGGCTAAACCAAACTGGAATGTATACTTACTCATTTATAGCTATTTTTCATTATTATTTCTTCTAAAGTTATTCAAAGAGCCCACATTCTTCTAACTTATTCTGTGAGGAGTTGCAGTCTTAGAGCAATTAAAAATAGCAATGGCATCTGGGCACAATGCACATACCTGTAATCCCAGCACTGGGCAAGGCAAAGGCAGGCAGATCTCTGTGAATTTGAGGCCAGCCTGGTCTGCAAAGTGAGCGTCCAGGACAGCCAAGGCTAAACAGAGAAACCCTATCTCAAAAAACAAGTAAGTAAGTAAATAAATAAATAGATAGCTAAATAAGATAACAATGGCCGTTATGATGAATATGGATCAGACTGAAGAAAAGGCTCAACAGTTAAGAGCACATACTATGCTTGCAGAAAGGACTTGAGTTTAGTTCCCACTGTCTACATCTGGTGGGTTACAACTGACTATAATATAAGCTCTAAGGGAATCCACTGCTTTTGGCATCCATGGTTATTTCCACTTTATGGGCATATACCCCCCCACACACACACATATACATAATTAAAATAATATAAATAAACTTTTTAAAAAGTAAAAGCAGGCAGATTGCTGTGAGTTTGAGGCCAGCCTGGTCTACAAAGCAAGTCCAGGACAGCCAGGGCTACTACACACACACAAACCCTGTCTCCTAAAACCTAAAAAAAAAAGAAAAAGACATGATTTAACCTTAGTTAGCATTAAAATGTATTAAGATATTTCTGGCTCAAAGGAAAAGAAAATCCTGTGCAATAATAATAATGAATTGAAAAAATAATAATAAATTGAAATTTAGAGGTAATATGAAAGGATTAAGGTTGGAATAGCATAGATGTTTCATGGTTTAATTAAAAACCCCTATTTCTTCCCATCAATCTTTTGCTTTCCAAATTATAACAACTTTACCCAAAAGCTAGTTTACAGGAGTACATGCGCTTCACACATTGCCACATAAAGAGATCAAGCTTGGTTTCTGGGAACACAATGGGAGTTTTTCCTGTAACCCCATAAACTCTTCCTCACGGTAAAAAGAGCATGAGTCACATGTTCAAACATTAATTTAAAACTGTTTTGGTTTTCACTTCCCCAAAGTATATGTGCTACATGAGAGTGGAATAGTGGAATAGAAGAGGATCCACAAATCAAGAGACCAGTTACAATACCCACTTTGTCTGCTTTTACTACTTTCTGACCTAACTTCCTGAATCTTAACAGATGTACTATGACAGACAGGTTGCTCTTCAGTCTTTATTCTTCAACATAGCAAAAAACTTCACACCCTTAGATCTCTTCCTTACTATAATTTCTTATAAAATCTATACTCTGGGGATTCTACAGGCTTGACAGTCTTACTGAATAAGATAACTTAGTAAATTGGATTGTGGTAAAAATTAAGTAGGCTTTGTTCTTTTGAGTAAGGCTACCACTGCTTTTTGTATGGACAGGAATTCCATACAGCTATGCAAGATTCTATTGTTGTTTACCTATGCCTTAGGACAGTTTTGTAATTTTTCTTTCATCTATATAAACTATTAAAGGCAGAAGAGCCTTAATCTCACTGCCCTAATTGTATAGATAAGACCAAATAATATGAAGTCTTTACAGAGTTAGCTGAGTAAATGTAAATTGGGCTAATCTACCTTTTAAACGCTGTAAAGATTAGATAATGAAGCAAACCAATGCTATGATTACATAGAGGAGATACCTGAAACAGGATGAAGCTTGTCATGATAGTACACACCTGTAATCCCAGGTGAAAAATGGGAAGATCAGGAGGTCATGGCAGCCTGACATACAGTTTTAGGCTAGCCTGGAGTATACAAGTCTTACCACAAAGGAGCAATTTCTTTTAAATGACAGGCAAACGGCCTATGACAAAATGCATATAGAAAAGAAACAGAGGTAATGAACTGAATGGTGTTAAAGCCAGAGAGTATAAGATAAAGGTGTGCATTTTATATAATTCTAAAATATATTGTTTATGAGGAAGCTATAATAGTATGCCAAATAGCACTTTTCAGGAAACAAGTCTTCATTTCCCCCATGCTAAGACAAATCAATTGGCTTTTTTTTTTTTTTTTAAATGAGAATACAGGGCTGGGAGATGGCAATGCAGATAAAGTGCTTGCTGTATAAGCATGAGGTTCTGAGTTCAAGCTTCCAGAAAGCAAGATGTAACATACACTTATAATTCCAACTCCAGAAAGGCAGAGGTTAGATGGTTTCCTGAGGCTCACTGGTCAGCTAGACTAGCCTACTTCTCAAGAACCAGGTCTGTGAGAGACCCTGTCTCAAAAAAGCAGAGTGAATAATGTCTGATGAACAACACCCAAAATTGCTTTCTACCTTCCATGTACAACCACACACACTTACATGCATGTGCATACACAGCAACATGTACACACACAAAATACAAAAGACCTATATTTTATCTGCAGGAAGGTCAATCTAATGCATATAAAGTTCTGTGTAATTTCTACAATGCATGTAAAGTTCTTGAAAATTAAGCATATAATGTACCAAAAGTAAATTTCAATAAGTTCAGAAGCACAAATATGTATATTATCCTCTAAAAATAATGCCATAAAGTGAAAATGGATTTTAATAACAAAATAAAACCAGAAAGCAAAATTTGCCTTATGTCTTGAATTTTTGTTTTAAAACAACATTTAGCTGAAAGAGGAAAAAATAAAATTGTAGGATATGTAAAAACAATTTAAACTCTGCATATGAGAATCTATAAAGTAGATTTAAGGCAGTATTCTGGAAGAAGAGAATACCTAAGTCCCCATTTCAATGAAAAATTAAATGTTGAAAATAAGCAAAAATACAGTTAAAAAACAAATAACCTGTAAGAAATTTACTACTTTCAGACAGGCAAGAATTAACGTTAGGCAACAGAAAAATAAAACTAATAGATATTTTCCATCTTTTAGAATTAGATTGTCAGGTTATTTCAAATCTGGCCTACCATCTACTTCACATGGATCATAAGCTAAAACTGGTTCTTACACTTTTAAATGGGTGAGGAGTAAGATTAATATTTTGTGATTATGAGAATTTATTACTTTCACATTATATTCAAAACTTTATATTGAAATACAGAAACATTTTATACATTGTTTATAGTTTTTTGTATTTTAATAGTATAATTGTAAAAGAAATCATATGAAGTATGCTCATCCACTGTCTCTTAGTGCCCTGCAAGTCACAATTAATGGCTATAACTTGGCAGCGTTTCTAGTGCTATGCATATTCACAAACAGCATTTCATTTTACTATCAAACTTAAGTTTGTAATACCAATGAACACTCAATAAATCAAACAAAGTCACAAAATCTGAATGAAATGTTTCTAAGGCACAGTTGTGTGTGGATTATTCTGTTAACCAACTAAGGTGATAAAGGATTGTGTTTACTAGGTAATGACATTATAAACCTCTGTTAACAAAATAGAGTATTAGTGATCACCAGACTAAGAAATCCTTACAACATTCCTGACATGAGCAACAATCATAACAGAATTTCTATACACAAAGAAAATTACGGTGAAACAAAAGTTTGTTAGCCACACCAAAAAAATTCTTTACTAATTGTGAGTTCATTAAAATTATATTCTATTTCATTGCAGTAGTCAATGAATAGGTAAAAAAAAAAAAAATCCCACACTTTTAGTGAAAACTATGGTTAGAAATGTTGACACTGGGAGCAGTATCAAGTAAATCCAAACACAGAGTGAATGGTTGAGTGGTTTTGAGACAGGATAGAAAGGAACATGCATATGGAAAAGAGTTCCTCACCTCAGAGTCTGGTTGAAGCCTAGTTAGGAGAGTCAAGAATTCCAACACATCATTCACTGTGGAAGTTGCCAACATAGTTGTTTTAGGGTTTTGTTTGCTGTATTTTAATGTGTCTGGGTGGGAGTGTTCATGTGCCCAGGCCAGAAGAGGGTACTAAAAATCCTGGAGCTGGAATGGTGGTAGTTGTCAGCATTGCAACTGAACTTGGGTCCTCTCCAAGCACAGAACAAACTCTTAACTGCTGAGTCATCTCTTCTTCAGAGCCTATATAGGGATTTTTCAAATAAGAATGTTCAAATAGCAATGAATCATTCTTAAGGTGTACAATCTTTTCAGCTATAAAATTACTTCTGGGTTGGGTGCGTTGGCACAACCTGTAATCCTAGCACTTGGGGAGGCACAGGCAAGCAGATCTCTATGAGTTCAAGGCCATCCTGCTCTACAGAGCAAGCCCAGGACAGCCAAGGCTACAGAGAAACCCTGTCTAGAAAATAAATAAATAAATAAAAATAAAAATAACTTCCTGGAAATCTCACAAGAAGGACATATATCTTTATACATCTAAATAACCCTTATCTGATTTTATCTTATCAGATAAAAGCCCCTCCACTGCCATATCCTATAATCTGTTAAAAAAAAAAAAAAGGAAAAACGTTTTTAAACAACACTTGATATGTAACCTGAAAGCAACTAAAATATGGCTACAACCAAACTATGGCTACTGGTAAGACCCTCAATCATGAATCTTCCTTAGGAAGCCCACTCACACTTAGGTGTCTTATCCTTTCTGTGAGTTGGGTGCCTCTTTCAATTAGCCACCAAGCTTAAATCAGTTTTGGGGGGGGAGTGTTTTTGTTTTCTTTAATGTCTCTTTAAGAAACCTCAACCCTGCTTCATACTGGCTCGTTCTGAAATTTTTTCTGCAGCAAAATCAAAGTACTTACTGGTTGGAGGTACTTCATTAGGGAGGGAACTTCCTGGGCTGCTCTGGGCTATGACTCTTACTATACTGCCATGAAGACCTGGTACATTTACACAATGAAATACTACTCAGAAATTAGAAACAAGGAAATCATGAAATTTGCAGGCAAATGGTGGCAAAGATCATCCTGAGTGAGGTATCCCAGAAGCAGAAAGATACACATGGTATATAAGTGGATATTAGACATATAATATAGCATTAATGTACTAAAACATAAACGTACTTGCTAAACAAGGAGGACCCTGGTTAAGATGCCCAGTCCTCATCCAGAAAGGCAAATGGAATGGACATCTGAAGAGAGAGAAAGCAGGGAACGGAACAGGTGCCTATCATAGAGACTCTGAAAGACTCTACCCTGCAGGGTATCAAAGCAGCTATCGAGACGCATTAACCAAACTTTAGGCAGAGTGCAGGGAATCTTATGAAAGAAGGGGAGATAGAGCTGGAGAGGACAGGAGCTCCACAAGGAGAGAGAGAAAAAAAAAGTGGGCACAGGGATCTTTTCTGAGACTGATACTCCAACCAAGGACCAGGTATGGAGATAACCTAGAACCCCTGCACAAATGTAGCACATGGCAGTTCAGTATCCAAGTGGATTTCTTAGGAAGGGGAACAGGGACTGTCTCTGACATGAACTCAGTGGCTGGCTCTTTGATCACCTCCCCCTGAGGGGGAAGCAGCCTTACCTGGCCACAGAGGAAGACAATGCAGACAGTCCTGATGAGACCTGATAGACTAGGGTAAGATGGAAGGGAAGGCGGACCTCCCCTATCAGTGGACTTGGGGAGGAACATGGGGAGAGAAGAGGGAGGGAGGATGGGCTTGGGAGGGGACAAGAGAGGGGGCTACAGTTGGGATATAAAGTGAATAAACTGTAATTTAAACAAATTTTTAAAAAAGGAAATCAAGAAACCCTTAGTTCCCCCCCACACACACACAAAAAAAAAAAAAAAATGCAGGAGAGAATGTTTTCAAAGACAGACAACTGCTACTTCAGTACACACTGGTAAAATATATAAAACCCAGAGTTTTTCTCCTAGAGCAGCTCTGTGATGGGAAGGTGTTTAATCTCTCATAGCACCACCTTGTTGAGTTTCCAAAATATTTTAACCTGTGCTATTCTGGTATGTGTCCAGTCACACCAACTGAACTCTTCTTGCAAACAACAAAGTTAATATTCTCATTGAAATCAAAACATTTTCATTATTATGATTTAATCCTTTAGGCGGGACATAACATAACTCCCTGATCATCTATTTTTTTTTAAAAGAAAAAATTACTTGAGACATGGTCTCACACTGTAGCCCAGGATGGCCTCTGTTTTTTTCTTTTAAAATTTAGTGTGTGTGTGTGTGTGTGTGCATGTGTGCACGTACATGCTTATAGAGATCGAACTGTGGTAGTTCTCTCCTACTATGGGTTCGGGGGATCAGGCTCAGTTCCTCAAGCTTGGTGGCAAGTACCCTTGCCTGCTAAGCTATCTCACCAGCTCTTAGGTTTCCTTCTTGAAAGATCCACTTACTTGGATTTCTAATTGTGCCCTTCTCTTTCTTACTATGTCTCCAGCTACTTTCTCTTACAAGTCTCCTTCTCCCTCTAGTCCTTTCAGTTCTGATTCAGCCTTCCTACATTCAGACTCCACCTTGTGGTTTTCACTGTCAAGTGAATCCAGACATTAGCCCATCCCTCTCTTTTGAACTCAGCTTTATTGGACTACAGCAGAATGTATTAGATCCTTCAGTCCCAATCTGACTTTATCTGTTTACCCTCCATTGCATCCAAAATCTACTCCTTCTCGAATGTATTCTTTTTCAGCCTCAGAAACTGAGTTTCCAGATGAGAAACCTGTCACCCTCCTCGCTACCAAACCTTATTAATCACCAGGAAAACTGACTCTGTATCCTAAATCTTAAGATCGTTCATTTCTTTTATCCTATTACCCTATAATCCATCCTAACCAAAACTCACAAGGCCTGTCTCTAAAGCCTGTTCTTCCTCTTTGTCAAAAACAAAAATTAAAATTGTCAAAAGAAAAAAATAACATTCAATTATAGATCTTAAAGCTTTTATCTGGAAAATATAAACCGGGGTACCCTTGAGTCTACAAAATAGCTGTCCTACCAGACTGTGGCAGAACAGTGGGTTTTTGTAAGGTGGAAATGAAAGAAGAGAACAATTGTAGAAGTAAAGACTGGTTAACAAAGGGTTAGTTTTTTGTTTTGTTCTAGGTGAAAACACAGACTTCCTTACTGTGCTTAATTCACCCAGACAGACTAAAATCTGTTTTTCATCAAAATAGATTTTGGGACTCTATTCTCTTGAAGTTTTACTCTCACTATATGGCATTTACCTAGAGTAACTGCATTTAGGCTTTGTCTATTCCGCTGGGGCGAAGGGTAGAAACTCAATCTCAACAATGGCCTCCCACAGCTTTGTAACAATTCAAAATAGTGTGTGAATGATCCCATATGAAAAGCTAACCGTTTCACTCAGATCAAAACCCTTTTGGTTCCTATAACCTTACGAGAATTTAAATGGCATACCATGCTCCAGAAGAGACTTCATAACCATCATCTCTCATTAACCAGTCCCTCCTCTTACACTCTGTGCTCTAGTCAACAAAAAACTCAGCTTCTCTAATGTGGTTTCTCCTGCTCTGGCCTCTATTTGTATTGTTTCCCTCACTCCAGTCATATCAAAACTAAATGACTTCCTCAGCACTCAGTGTAAAATGACCCCGCCCCCACCCTGCCCCAGCTCTCATCCTGCACTATCACTGCTATCCTACAAACCCACACCCAGTCAGAGACGTTCATAAATGGCCTGGCAACTAGAATAAAGGAACTGGTTTGCTCTACTCATCCCTTCTTTAAAGTCTGTTTCTATAGGCTGTAATCCAGAAAGAATGAGAATTTTTGATTACTTATACAATGCCAGACTCTTGTAAAAATGAGCAGACAAGGCCAACAGGAAAAGAATAGTTAAGCGTAGTGGGAAAAAGCTTTCAAATAACCAAAAAACAACAACCACTTGTTACTAGATTTCAAATAATCAAACAATAATAAGCAAAAAAGTAGATTTCTATAGAGAAAAAATTGTGATAGAAAGAACAAAGGTATTTACAGTGTTATATATGTATAACACCAATGACTGACATATTTGTGATAAAATCCTAGTAAAAATTAATCTGATTCTACAGCAAGCAAAATAAGAACAGCAATATGAGCTGGAAGCATAGTGTAAGAGCAGAGTGCTCACACAGCAGGCTAGTGGCCCTTGGTAAAATCCACACACCCTACAGAAAAATAAGGCTTATAATCATTCCTCAAGTAGGATGCCTTTTAACAGTAGTGTATATATATTTAATATATCCACACACTTATAACTTAAAATCATGATATATGAATTTTTGTCATGAATAATTTTAATTTCTTTGGGATGTTCTGATTTATGGTTACTAAGCAAGGTTTAAAGATAATGGCCATTTTCAAATGAATCCTCAGTAACATTTTAGTAAAAGAAAATTGCGTTTTGTTTCGAGACAGGGTTTCTCTGTGTAGCCTTGGCTTTCCTAGACTTGCTTTGTAGACCAAGTTGGCCCCAAGCCAGAGATCCACATGTGTCTGCGTCCCTGAGTGCTGGGATTACAGACGTGCACCACTGTGCCTGGTTTAAAAGTGTGTCTTTCAAGAAGACAGAATTTAAAAATAAATTATCCAATATGAAATTTAAATAACATAATAGTTTAGAGACTTGATTCTGGTAATACATGCATGCCTGTACATGTATCAATTTAAAAACACATGTATATTGTTTTCTGTAGGAAAGGAAGCAACAGAATAGATATATTTGCATAGGATATAAAGCACATTTTAGAGAAATACACACTCTGGATGTATATAAATTCAAATTTGATAGATTATCAGTTGAAATTTTATTACTCAGTAACATATGGTGGGACCAGTTTACAGATGATGTGGTTGTGGTAACAAAAGTGACAGGAAGGAACTCAGCACTCAATATGTTTAATAAATAAAGTGTAGTGATTCATTAAATATGATACCTGCAGGATCAAAAATCTCAGTACTGAAACAGATCTTTGAATGCGGCCTTGTAGGCAGCCCAAATATCTTGGTAAGAAACCCCAGCATCACACTGCATAGGAACTACTGTGTAAACTGACAGCTTTGTTGTGCACAAAGTTGAATGGCTCTAAGAAATTGTACAGTCTTGAAGAATAATGAGAAATCAGTTTACCATCTTGTTATCATTTTAGTTGCTGTGTATAACTTCAATAATTTTTCACAACAAGGGCACACAGCCACTCTCTAGTGAGGTTATATGACATTATAAATGTGTTCCATTTCCTTGGTAAGGTATTTATTTATTTATATGCATTTTCATGGAATTATTTATTGAACTATTTGTAGTTTTTACATAAAAAATAAATGTTCATCCCCATCATGAACTTGACTTCAGAATTCAGTCTTCCTGTGGGGCTCTAGTATTACTACGTAGCGATGGGTCATCTCTGCCGTGTATTCTTGAAGCAGAAAGAAATTAACAACAACAAAAAGTCAGTTTTATGACAACCAGACACAAAAAGATACAAGGCACCTATGACACATACTAAAGATAACAAATTATTTAGGCAATATCTTTGATGGGGTTGATTTCATTTGATTTTTCATTAAGGCAAAAGATAGCTATTTCCTTTTTCCTGGCTTTAATTAAAATGATGCTCATTTCAAAAAAGGTAACATCAATATTAGGACAATGTTTTTTTTTTCCTAGCAAATTTATGCCATGTTTATAACAAAAATTTAAAATTACTTGTCCTGAGCAAGAATAAAAATAAGAACAGTTTTGACTAAGAATAAAGCTCCTTCATTGTAAAACACCTTTAAAATTCAACCATGGAACAAAATCAGTAAGACTAGAATTCAGACTTCTGATGTCCACAGCAAACCTGAATACTTTAGGCAGAAATAAAAACACACAAGTAGATTATACACAACAATAAAAAGCATCAGAAATAGATGCACCTGGGTTTTGTTAAGTATAACAAAGGTCCTCAGTCCTTCATGGATGAAGCGAGAACCACATTGAACAGTGTACTGCCATAAGCAGAAATCACTCAGAAAGGCCACAATGAATTCCTTTTTGGATTAGGCATAGAGGTTTGTTTCCTGCCCCACCCCACCCCCAAACAAAGACATAACAGATATATTTGGAAATACAGGATGAATCCTGTTTTCATAAAAGCATTATGGCCACTTGAAAAACCAAAGTCACTTGAGTTTTCAGTTTTAGCCCTCCCTTGTCATAAGAGATTAAGAGTTCACTACCAGCAAAGCAGCATCATGACACAGTATTTACACACCAGTGAAGCCTTTGAGGAAGGGCTTTGCAACATGAGTCAACTGTAGCCAGCTCTAAGAATCATTCTCTACTTTATGAGGAAAGTGCTTAGGAGTGAGAACTGCCAGGGAAGCAAAGATCCTCTCACAGTATTAAGGTCTGTCCACATGGGAATGGTCAATTTAGTCAGTACAGTGAGCATTACATAATGACCCTGGGAAGAGCACCCCAGGCTTCTTCAGCATATGTTTGGTTTTGTTCTTTTCTATTCAAACATTTGCTCTTCCTCTTCATCAGCTTCTTCAATAACCTGAATCTCATCTGCTTGAGATAAGGAGGTATTCTCCACCTGCAGTTTGCTCTCCTCAGCTCTGCATTTTTCTTCTTCTTCTATGATTTCCTTCCATATCTTGTGATTTTCAGTGAGGTGGTGCATTAGCTGACAAAATATTCGCCGCCTGCCTTTCCTTCTTTGTGGTTCTGTGAAATTTAAAACAAACACTTATATCAAAGCAAATATAACTCAATCATTCAATAAATGCCTCAGTGCCCACTCTATAGTCTAAATAGTTACATAAGCTCTAATTTTATACGTGTGAAGAATAAGAAAAAAACTATCCATGCTATGAAGATCATATCCTAACAGAACACTATAGACATAGCTATGAGTGACAGGGGTTGTTCTGGATGGAAAACAAAACAGTGACAAGATACAGAGAATATGGGGTTGGAAGGGGGTACAGTACTGAAATCTAAGATGAAAATCATAAAAATCCAAAGTTAAAAATCAAGTTTGTAATGTCTTAATGTGGTAAATGTACTTCCAGTATTCTGATGAATATTATTTATTTTGAAAAGCCAGTCAACCAACCCCAAGTTGGCATAAGATTATTCTCTGCTGTGCTAACCCTACAAGCAAGGCATTTGTATCCGAACTGGGTATAAGGCTTATACAAGTGGAGCCTGATGAAGAGCACTGGCAGGACAACAGCATCTACAGAGATGTACTTCCACTAAATAAAAAAGAAATTCTCATTGTGTTACATGTTAGATTCTTAATATCAGGAGTAATTTAAATGTTCCTTTAAAAAAAGAGAACGTGGCATTCGTAACAGTTTCAAAGACAAGTTTTTTTTTTCTATTTTCCACTTATTCTCATTGTTTTATTCAGAAAAATATGTTGCTATATAACTCATTCTTAATATCAAAACCTTGGTTTTCTCAGAGCTAGGAGCTCTGTTCTTCTTTTTCTCCCCACTATCTTGACTCATTTCTTGAGTCCATGTGAGGCTGCCTTCAAGTTGTGCTCCCAGCTGTTTTGATGTTTGAAGAGGGGGAGATGAGGAGTCTAACTGCTATGACGCACTTCAGAGATTTTTCAGATAAGTATTTGCTGGAGGACAGCAGCTTGAGAGATGCTTTCATTAAATAAGAGTCCCAACTGTGCACAGAAGCAGCACAGTGACAGCACACAGTAGCTATCCAAAACCTGAGTATTCAATGTAAACACTTAGATAGGAGTTACTCAACATATCTGTACCTAAGATGCAAAAGTCTAAATCCAAATTAAGTGATCATCTGTAATCAGTAGCATTAAATAGAACATATTTTTCCTTCTGTTCTTACTGGGATTTAGATTGTCTTCTGTTTCTTCATCATCTGAATCTAACTCTTCACCATCATCATCATCACCACTTTCTGTATCATCATCCTCTTCTGCTTCTATCCACTGACCAGGCAGCAAGCCAGCAGCATCATAGGAGTTGCACAGGGGCCCCACAATATGGGTGATAAAAGACTCTTGGAGTTTTGCTAGTTGAGGAGAAGAACGATCCATGAAGGGACTAATGGGTAGGCCCAGGTTTGCTTCTTCATCTCCCTGAGAATTTTAAAAAAATACATTTAACTATTAAGGTTTACTATTAAAGTTATCTTGATGTTTTTTTTTTCTTTTCTTTATGTTTGCTATTTTGAGGAAAGGTCTCTCTACATAGCCTTGGCTATCCAGGAATTCACTCTGTAAACCAGGCAAGCCTTGAATTCACAGAGATCCACCTTCCTCTGCCTCTGGAGTGCTGGGTTAAAGGTGTACACCACCACACCTGGCATCTTGAGGTAATCTTTACATTAAACATTAATGATGGTAATTACTGTTAGAATGGAGTGTGGCTTAATAGGCACATGCTCACCTGAGGCTCATGAGACCTATATCAGCCATCAGCAGAGGAAAAACAATCACACTTTCTTTTCTCCAGACATTTGAGAAGTCTTAAAATTTATTTTCAGCCGGGCATGGTGTAACACACCTTTAATCCCAGAACTCAGGAAAGCAGAGGCAGGCAGATCTCTGTGAATTCGAGGCTACCTGGTCTACAAAACAAGCCCAGGACAGCCAAGGCTACACAGAGAAACCCTGTCTTGAAAAACAAACAAACAAAAAAAAATTATTCTCATATTCTGTTTACATCAACTAATATTCAGTTAACAGAGAAAATATATAAAGTACTAATAATTTTACTACCAACCTGCAACATTCGATAATTACCAACATTAATAGTTTATAATTAATACATTAATACTAAATTTTTTACATAGAGTGATAAATGACAATATTTTCTTAATTTAAGATAGCATGTAATTTGCATATTCCTATTCACATTCTCAATGATAGCTGGTTACACAGTATGGTGTTTTGTAACTTCCAAGGGTGGTTAAAGGACACTGTGCCTTTACAATACAATATGAGGTTAAGTAAATATGATCTGACAAGCTCAACCTCATTACTCCTACTTTCTAAATGAACAGGAATTCTAACTTTGTAAACAACTTGAGTATTCGTAACTATGAGGGCCAAGGATTCCAAAGGACTATAGTATAGGCAGGTGGTATTTGATATTTTAATGACAATGAAATTTGAAGCTTGTAGGATAATTAGCTTTCTTCAACATGATGGGAAACACCCCCCCCAAATGGCACAGACCCTGAAAATTAATAAATATCTTTTGTTTGTTTGTTTTAGCCTTGGCTGTCCTATATTTGCTTTTATAGATGAGGTTGGCTTCAAACTCACAGAGATCCACCTGCCTCTGCCTCCTTGATTACAGGCGTGTGCCACCCACCTGGCTAAATAAAAATCTTTTAAAGTGAAGATTTTTAAAGAAAAATGAAAAAAAAAAAGCATGTTTATAATTGAAGTCTTGAAAAACCACTCAGCATCTATGCTGAACTCTATCCTTTATTTTCTGTCAGGACTTCTGCCCCCATTGATACTTCCAATGCAAAGATAGTCTTTCTATGACAGACATCTTTAGATGATTAAATATGTTCTGAAGAGAACAGAAAATCACTTAAAAACTACTTCTGCAGGCTGGAAAGATGGCTCAGAGGTTAAGAATACTGGCTGTTCTCCCAAAGGTACTGAGTTCAATTTCCAGGAACCACATGATGGCTCACAACCATCTATAATGAGATCTGGTGTTATCTTCTGGCATGTATGTAATAAATAAATAAAATAAATCTTAAAAAAAAAACTACTTCTGCAGCTTTATAACAGTTTTTTAGGACTCTTCAATAGCCTCCTGTCTGTATTGGGGTTTTTTGTTTGTTTGTTTTTTGTTGTTATTGTTTTGAGAGGTGGTGTCACAGAAGCCTTCAATGTCTCATTCTCAGTTACGAGTCTGCAGTCATCAATTTGCTGGCCACTGGGGGTTTGACCATGCTCGAATGTGAATATGGTCAACACAAATTGTACTTGGCATGTTTTTTGGGGGAGGAGGAAGGATCAGAAGGTGAAGCTGGGTGGAATGGGAAACCAGTGTGATCAGGGTACATTGTATGAAATTCCCAAATAATTAATAAAAATATGTTGGGAGGAAAACTACTTCATTTGCAAATCAACTATTTTAAATTATAGATTCTCAGGTTGAAAGTGATCTTAGAGATCACGGTCTATCCCTATCTACTCAGCCAAAAATATAATCAACTTATTTCAGACAAGTTATAAGCTATATAGTTTTGTTTGCTACTTTACATGTTAGCAGTAGTGGCTAGAGGGATGGCTAAGTGGATAAAAGCACTGGCTGCTCTTTCAGAAGACCTGAATTCAGTCCCCAAAACCCACATGGTAGCTTACAACATCTCTCACTCCAGTTCCAGCAGAGGTGAAGTCCTCTTGTGGTCTCTACAGGCACCAGGCACACTACACATGCAGGCAAAACATCCATATGCATACAATAAA
Organism: Meriones unguiculatus; assembly: GCF_030254825.1. Lineage (NCBI taxonomy): Eukaryota > Metazoa > Chordata > Mammalia > Rodentia > Muridae > Meriones > Meriones unguiculatus. The sequence continues at coordinate 25,546,156 of NC_083361.1, forward strand.
ATTTTTAAAATATTAAAATCAAAGGTAGAGCCAAGAAAACACTAGGAGCCATGGTACAAACAACATTTAGTCCCTTACAAGACAGCTCATTTCTGTAGCAATTAAACCTCAAAGATGCTTTCTTCCTATGGCAGCTCTTTTAAAACACACCAATCTCATGCTTCATCTTACCTGCTCATAAAATTCATTCACAATGCCTTCTGTCCATCTCAAATGTAGGTCTCGAGCTTTGGCTGGGCCGTTTATATCTGCTAGTTTGATGCACACCTGGCAGACTAAGAGGCGGTCGCTCTCACTGCTCCATTCTATACCGTTACTGTTCACGTCATTGGCCTATTTTGGAGAAAAAGACTTGTTTTAGGTCCTGCAGACACAGTTTCTAATGTTCGTTCTTACCAATTATCTTAAAATTATTTTCTGTCCAAAGGACAGGAAGAAATTTTACTAAATGCATCCTTAAAATCAAAATGTGCTGTAAACATGGATCATCTATGTGATAAAATGTCCCACTGAACTAATAATAAGACTTTGTTTCAAAGGCACCATCGTTTTTTATTTTTAAAAAAAGACAACTCTGGTTTTATTATTTGTAATTATCATAGAGAATAATAATAATGTATATGTTTATAATATATATTAAATATATATATTTATGATCTATAAACAATAAGAATTGTAATTATTTCTACCTAAAAGAAAAGCCACTTAAAACACCTAAGGAAAAATCCATTCTAGCTGTGACAGGCAGTGATACAGTTCAAAGACACAAGTTTTAGAAGCTCAACTCTATGGTCTAAATATTAACTCACAACTGATTTAAACTGAACCTATTTAACCTATTCAAATTCATTTCTTTCTCTATAAAAAAAGTGATGGTAATCTTTTCATTCACTGCCATAAAGATAAGTAAACAGCACTTGGTTTATAACAAAGGCTAAGTAAATATTAATTAGCATGACATAAGTAAGTAACATTAACATTATTTATTAGGAAAATTTAGTATACTTTCTCAACTTTTTTCTCTTCCATGGGACACAATGTCATTATCATTGTCAGAGCAAGTTATTGATTCTACACTCCACAGTAAATATGAATTCTCTGAGGCTGGGAGGCCATGAGCTGATCTTCATCATTCCACACACATCACAGTGACTACACACACATAGCAGTTCTAGCAGACAGTTTGGGAATGAGGAGATCACTGTCAAAACAGAAGAGAAGAGACACTGCTCTTCTGCCAGATCAGCAGTAGAAAATTACTAATACAAAGAAGATTTGACAGGTGTGGCAAGATAGACATGAACATTTTTAAGAACTGGCTTCTTAAAAAACACAACTTTAATTTCATAAAATGTCTCGCTTGGTACTGAGTAGCTCTGATTTTGCTATAAAAACTTTGGATATAATTAGTTACTTGTTGGTATAATGTTCTTTTGAAATGTATACACCTTACCCTTGTTCATTCAAATGCTGATTTCTACCCCCACTCTCTGGTTTCAATCCGGATATTGCATTGTGATACTTTTCCTAAGCATCCTGTCTCAACTTTGTGTAAACAAGCCAAAATAAAGCAACTAGCCACAATGTTGAGCAATGGAAGGAGCCAGAGGGGAGGAGCCAGAGGGCAGGGAATGAGTGGGAGGAGAAAGGGCCAGGCAGAGGGAGGAGAGCCAAGGGAGAGAGGCCATGGAGAGATGGACTTGGACCTAAGATTTCACAAAAAGCAAGTATAATGGGTGAATCTAAATGTTGGGAAACTATGGGGCTTGGAAGTTTAGGATGGAGTAACTATTGCCCAGCATTGTGTTCTAGGTTAACTAAATAAATCATAGTCTCTGTGTGATGATTTGTTTATACAGCTGTTTAGGATTAACAGCAGCTTTACCAGAAGATATATCAACAGTAAATATTAATCGTTTCATACAACAGTTACTATTTGAAAAAGAAAGCCACAATAAAATTCATCTTTTTGGCAAAAGAAAGCAAAGCAAGCAACAATATTTTAAGACATATTGCCATAATAATAAAAATGTTTATTTAAAATAGTACAATAATATTATTGAATATCAGTTATTATTCTTACTTCATGTGTAATGTAATTCCAACCTAACAACAACAACAAAAAACAAAACCCCTACTTTCATCTATCACACTAACAATTTCCCTTTCCAAATTCAGGTACTACTTTACATAACAAACCTTGGCATTGAATTCAGCAAGGAAATCAAAATGTTTTTTGAGATCTGTAGCAAGGATTGCTTCTATGACTAAAAATCGAAAGCGCTTGAATTCCACATGATCAAGGTTAAGGAGGAAGTTGTATTCTGGGCGAGAAAGATACAGATTCCAAGCTGATGCAGCATGATGATTTTCCAGAACAGATCTGTCATTGTATAAAACTGCCTAAAAAAAAGAAAGAAAAAATGAGACAGGCATCTTACACACAGGAGCTTTAATCACGCACAGTCAGAAACAGGCCAGAACAGTGCATACCTCCTACAAATGGGGCATTTTAATATTATGATAAAATATCTATGGGTTTTAATATCTATGATAAAAGGTTGTAATAATTTTACAAATGAGTAGACTGTCATGCAGAGGCTAAGGACACCTTTTCTTCTTATGTGCACATTTAAAATAAAACATTTGTCCTCAAATACTCTGTAATACCATGCTGCCTCCCAAGTGATGGAAAATTGTGTTTTTGAAGTAAACATTCAATTTGTAATGATTCTAATAATAAATTCAAGGGAATACAGAACAGGGCTAGGGCAGAACTCTGTTCTACAGCCAACACAGAGTTAACTAAAGAAGTGATGTGTAGGGTAAGCCAGAGCATGTGTCTGAGGACACAGCCTATGTTTCCATCTTGACACAATGCCTGAGTAGTAAGATCACAAACCTTCTGGAAACAACAGTATGAGCTCGCTTCTCTACCTCATACCAGTGGAAGGCCTTGAGAGGCATTCAGAACCAATAGAAGGTAGAATTTCTAAAGCTTCTACCTCTCTAATAACCAAAACATTTTCAAAATTACTAAAGAATCAGTAACTTTCTAAAAAGCTGTCAAGTTGTGTTAAAGTGCAGGAATTAAAACGCAGAAACAAAACTTGTTTTCCTGGTCCTTACTGCCAAAAAGAAAAGAAAGACAGATAAAGAGAGGAAGTAATATCAGGTGAGTCATGTGGGCTTGACTTCTAGACCTGTTATTTGAAAATTAGAGCCTAGATGTAAGCATACCTGCATGTCATCATGTGACCACTTTACACCGTGCAATGATTTAAGCTCTTACGAGCCACAGAAAAAGCTTCTTGTCAATTTTCAAAGAACTTCTAAGTGTAAGTCATTCCTAAAAAGATGTCTCTCCTAAGACTCCATAAGGGGACAATTTATATTTAACAGCACTGACAAATTCATGCTTAATTTAACAAAGACTGGTAAGCTATCAAAATAGCTCCACCATATCAGAAAGAAGAAACTGAACTCCCAGGTCATTAAAAGACACTGTTCTGGGCCATGAGAGGACTCAGCAGGTACAGGTGTTCACTACACAAGCCTCACCCTCTGCTTCAATCTGGGATCTGCATAAAGTACAAGCAGAAAGCAACCTCCCTGAAATTTGTTCTCTAACCTCCACATGCATACACACACACACAAGCAGACACACACCATACACATAGCAATATTTTTAAGACATGACATGTTCAATAAGTATTTTCTGAAGCCATCAGCTAGTGGCCTTAAAAACTTTCAGAGAGCTAGGGCAGTAAAATAAAAAGTTCCCAATTCCTTTACCATTCGAACTAAAATTACTAAAAGAGAAATAAAATGGAAGCAAAAATCAAAATTGATTTATAATCTCCATACTAGAAATTTCAAATACAGGGGCAAAAATAAGAACAGGTTGTGGAAAAACCAAGTCACCTGTTGATATGAAAATGAACTGCATTGTAAAGTGCTTTCCTCAGGTGTCATGCTTAGCACTGAGTCTCTGAATGAGAAGAAACTCCAGGAATGTGGGTTCAGGGGCTGCATCTGTTCCCCAGCTGAGTGCTACCTACTACACTTCTATTTTGAGGACTATTTAGTCTGGAGTACTGATTCCCATACTAGCATCTCATTCTCTCCAGGCAGCTTCCTCCAATATTAGAAGGCAAACATAGCACTCAAGTCACTGTGCATGCCCTCGGAAAGGATTGTTAGATGCCAGTTTCTTCTGCCTTTCTCACGTGACTTGCCTTAAGACAACAGTTCTGCTTTGCTACTCATTCCTCATCATGAGTTACATCCACACGGGCCAAAAGACAATGTAACACACTGATCTTGTAAACTAAAACTTCTGAAATGATGAGCCGAAATAAACCATTCCTTTTTAATTGATCATTGCTTTAGGTATTTTATCAAAGTAACAATTTTTTATAGAAAGTTTTAATATAGTACCTCTTTTTGCCCTTAAGATAACAATTTTTTGTTCCACTGCAAAACTTTGTGTGTGGTATGGTGTGTTGTACATACTTGTTAATGTGTATAAGTGCGCATGTGTGTGCAAGTGCATGTGGAAGCGAGAGCTTAATGGTGAATGTCTTTTCTTGATCATTTTCTGTCTTTATTTTTGTGACAATCCCTCTGTGAACCTTCTGAAGCTCATTGTTTGTATAGAGCTTAATTTATAACCCTCCTCTGCCTAGTGCTGGGTTTTAAGAACATGTCACTCTATCTGGCTTTTGAACATGAATCCTAGAAATCTTAATGCTTTGGACATAGATACTTTTAAGAGGTGATCCCTCTCCCAGCCCCAGAGAGATAAACTTATATCTTCATTCACATACCTCAGGAACAAAAAGGTAACCAGAAATCAAACACAAGCCTCCAGATATCAGGTGCAGTGCTTTCCCCCAAGTAAGTATGCCAGTCAAACATGATGTGAAGGTTAGCATGGCCTCTGAATATGTAGAATGGTACTGCAAATATGTATCCTTGGGCAGGTAGTTTCTCCAAAATAACACTTACAAAGTAAGCATCCCTCTCTCTCATTTCTAACACATACATACATACACACACGTCCCTCAACTTGAAATTAAAAGAATTTATCTTCTATATTTAAAACAGTTGGCCTGCTTGAAGAAGATAGGAAAAAAAGAGGAACATAAAGTGGCTTCAAATGACAAAAAGATAAAAACTTAGTTTAAACCGAATGCTAAAGTGAAGACAGATGAATTCATCAGAAACAGTTACAAGTCTCTATGTAAGGCATATGGTTAGAAACAAACAACATTGCAGCAGTCTGTTACACAAACAAACACTTCAAATCACCTTAAATTCTTCCAAAAACCATGTTTAGTTTCAAGGCCTCATAATTAAAGCTATTGTAGTTACAGTATTCATGTTGGGAACTCATACTACTTTATTTAAACTGTGATATGACCATAGAAGAATTTCTTAAGTTTATCAGCTGTATTTCTTTCCATGTAAAATATTGTACCAAAAGAAACTATTATATATCTTTTTTATTACATTTGTATTTACATAATTGTTTATGTGGACAGAGACTACATGTCTAAGACATGTAGACATGCGAATGTCTAAGGACAGCTTGTGGTAATTGGTTCTCTCTTTCTATCAAGTGGGCCTCAAAGATGAGACTCAGGTTGTCATGCTTGGAGGGAGGCAGGCATCTTGCCAGCCCAAGAAAAAAATAATTGTTAGTACACTAATATATTCATTAATATAGTACTAAAGGACTGAAAGTCAAGATATTAAGACAAATCATAGGAGAAAAATGGGAAGAACATAATATCCTTAGCCATTATAGCTTTTAGCCATACTAGGGACCCAGGCAGAAGGAACAAAGATCCAACCAGAAAGTTTGATCAAGGTGATAAAGGACAGTAATATTTCTATCAAGCTCTAGAATTTACAAAACATGATTTATTTCATAAACTATTCTTTTTTTATAGCTGAAGGAACTGATTTTTCCAAATTCTCTTAGCATTCATCACCATGTATTTTCATCAATTAATTACAGTAAAGAGTCTATTGGCAACATAACTCATAAAAACGATGGCTAATAGAGGGATTATACAATGGGTTATAAAAAATTATGGAATAATTCTTAAGCTTCTGAAACACTCTTTCCTACCTGAGGTGCATTTGTAGCTACTAGAAACGCATTTGTTCTTCCTGGGTGATCATAGTCATGCATGGCAGCTGCCACATACAAAGCCATCAACTCTAATGCAGGGATGTTTGCAGATAAGCAGCCATAGGTCTCGTCTGGAATACAGCAACTCTTGGAAGAAATGTAAGCCATCTGTCCAGAACCAAGTTGACCATCTGACTCTGTGTGACAGTAAATAGTAAACACACATTAGAATGCAACTTCCTGACAACTGTGCTAAGGAGAGACTTCCCCATAAGGAGCATCAGTTCTAACTGGGTAAAATTAACTACTCAACAAGAGTGTCTAGTTTCCCATGGTTTATCTTGCACTACACTGGAAAACCCTGACACTAGGATGATGCTTTCTTGCTAATCAATTCATAAAAACTTTAAATTTGGAATTTTCAAAACATTTGTTTGTAAGTGCTAAATACAGTAGTCATACAAAATACTGGCACCAAGAAGAGAAAGTGGACACAAAGTCCCACACATTACCAAAAAGTTACTTGTAATTGATACCTCCTGGGAAAGGGAGTATAAATTTTTCTCCAATGGAGTGTCCGTGGGTATATCAACTACACTCTAGGACAGGCTCCATGCTCAAAGGTAGTTAGCTAGCAAAGAACAGATGCTATGGTTTTTGGTTTTTGTTTCTGTGTGTATGTGTGTGTAGGTGTTGTTTTGTTACCTTTTGTCTAATTTTCTTTTTTTAAAGTTTGGTTTGATTTTCCTTTTGTTGTTAATTGTCTTTCCTGCTTTTTTTTTGAGAGAGAAAAAAAGAAGGAACAAGTAGTTGGAGGTAAGGACATGAGGAGGATCTGGGAGAAACTTGGGGAACGGAAAGAATATGATCAAAATATACTGAACAAACTGAGGAATGGATATAAAAATTGTGGTACATTTACACAATGGAATACTACTCAGCTATTAAAAGAAATAATGAAATTTGCAGGCAAATGGATGGAACTAGGAAAGATCAGCCTAAGTGAAGTAACCTGGACCCAGAAAGACACACATGGTATGTACTCACTTATAAGCATATTATTAGACCTAGAGTACAGGATAATCATACTACAATCCACGGAACTATAAAGCATAAGGAGGGCCAGTGAGACGGTGCAGGAATGTCACTCAGAAGGGGAAATAGAATAGACAGCAGAAGTGGATAAAGAGAGGGAAGTGGACAGGAGATGGAATGGGGAGGAAAACAAGGGTGTGGATCAGATATGGGGAGAACAGGGGTGGGAGGTAAGAGGGCTGGGAACAAAAAGGGAAACTGAGGGGTGGGATGGGGAATGGACATCTCTTTGTCAAGCTGGAGGCTGGTGACAGGATAGGCTCCTGGGAGGATATAGGTGTGACTCTAGCTGAAACTCCTAATGGGGGTGGGGCATGAAGACGGAAGTGACAATCTCCTAGCAAAGTAGTACTAGTAGAAAAATGGGAACAACAAGCCACCGACAAAACCTGTGATCCAAAAATTACCCTGCCTACAAGAAATGCAGGGATAATGAGGGAACAAAGTTTGAGGGAAAGTTCAAACAATAATAAGTTCAACAACAACCTGAGACCCACCCCACAGTAGAGAGCCAGCCCCTGACACTAATAATAATATTCTGCTATACTTTCAGACAGGAGCCTAACTTGACTGTCCTGTGGGAGGCTCCAATAGCAGCTGATTGAGACAGATAGATGCTGGGACTTTCAGCCAAGCATGGAGTAGATCTCTGGGGGTCCTGTGAAAGTGTTAGGGGAAAGATGGAAGGATCTGGAGGGGACAGGAATCCCACAAGAAGACCAACAGAGACAACTAACCCAGTCCCATGGGGGCCTTCAGAGACTGAGACATCAACTAAAAAGCATGCATGATCTGGACAAAGGGCCCCTGCACACATGTAGCCCACAGGCAGATTAGTCTTCATAAGTGGTGCCTGAAGAGTGGGGGAGGGGAGAGGCTGTTGCTAACATGGACTCTATTGCCTGCTTTTAGATCACTTCCCCCTGGCAGGGCTGCCTTGCCTCAGGGGATGAAGACATGCTCAGTCCTGATGTGACTTGATGTGTTGGGAAAGGTTAATACAGAAGGAGGGAGGCTCCCCTTTTCTTCAGTAAAGGGAGAGAGGAAGTGGAAAGGAGGGGAAGTGGGGAGACTGTGAGGAAGGAAGAGAGGGGGCACCCTAGGGATGTAAAATAAACTAATATAAAGTTATATATAAATATATACATATATATGCTAAATGAAACATTATATATAGTAGTCATAAAAAGATCTAAATGGACAAAACTTGAGAATTAAATTTGATTATAAAAACACTATGAACACGTAGGAATTTATTGTACCACCAAAATAAGCTCCTCAATAGGAGACACTACTTTTCAAGTCTCATTCTGAAGAAATGTTTCACGTGCTGCATTGACTACAATTTTTCTTTCCCTTCTTTTCCCTCCCATGAGGCTCTGTACAATAGAACAGAAAAAAAAGGATGAACACAAAAAGGCCTGAAAACTGAGAACTACTCAGGTACCACTCCTCTGCTTCCACCTGTCAGAAGCACCGTGTTCTCCCCTGTCTGGGCTTCTGGTTCCTAATATCTCATCAAATATACATATACATATACATATACATATACATATACATATACATATACATATACATATGTATTAGCCAAGCCTAAATGGTCAAGCTATTACTGCTGTTAAGGGAATTGGAAGAAATTACAAAAAGTAAAAGACATTATAGTAGACAGTTTATAAAACCAAAGATAAAAGAGATACAAGCTATCTTTGATTGTGTTCATCAGATAGAAATAATGCTTTTTTTAAAGTCCAAATGATTTTCTAATCATAATTTAAGTCAATATTTGTTTCTGCAAGAAATTTTAACATAATAACCTTAATGCTAAAGTATTCATTATTTTTATACTGTTTATGCTTTCAATGTATATTGAGTTTTAGAAAACTATACTCTAACACTCCTTAAGACAATTATGAAACAAAACAGTTGAATATATGGACATACATTATATAGGCAAACTGCTTTTAAAAACTCTTTAATTATTAATATCAGGTCAATATCTTCAACATTTCCTTGTGTTATACCCATCATAGAATCCCCCTTAAGTTATAAACCAAATTTTAAAAATCAAAAATGGCAAAATAAATCCTTATTAAACTAAAAAATTAGTTAGTGATGAAGCACATAAACGCCAATACTTGGGAATTCAAGGACTATCCAGGTACATAAGACACTTTCTCAAAACAAAAACAAACAACAGCAAATACTTAAAAAACAAATCAAAATTAAAACTCAGTAATTACTTAGAACTTAGACAGTAGGTTCTTGATACAGCAGTACATACAAATTTTATAGAAACTTAATATTAACATGGCAGTGTTTTGCAAATTGTTCTTCAGATTCAACGCTACATATATATCAAAATCCAAACTGGCTTTTCGAACATAAAAATATAAACCAAGTATACAATTAATATAAATCTAACATATAATTATGCTTATATATAATACATATATAATTAATATAAATATAAGAGACTGAATGGCTAAAATTACCCCAAAGGAAAAAAAAGGAATAACACTGGAGGACTCAATTTCCTAACTTTAAAGCTTACTGCACAGCTCAAGTGAAAGATACATGGTACTATTACAGAAATAAACACAGATAAATGAAATGGACTGCAAAGTCCAGAAAAATACTTTAATGTTTATGGTTACTGACCATTATGAGTACATCATGCAATAACCTAGTTTTCAAAATGCACTAGAATATAGTAATAATCTAGGAACTTTTACCAAAAGAATAGCTATCTGAGGAAGACAGCTTGATTTTATCTAAAAACTTATGGATTTATACACCAAAATTCCCATTCAGTGATCTATAAAGGCTCCATAAAAGATAGCATGAGCACTTCTAGCTTGGTTGGACATCTTGAAATACAACTTACACAAGGGGAAAACATTTCATATGACTTTCATATTCCGGGTATCACATAAAATCCACAGCCTTAGTGTTAAAGGATTGGGACGAGATGAGAGGGCAGGTGGTATTCAAATGTGGTAAATTTGCCATTAGAACTCAAAGGTTCCTCTACGTACAGATTTTCAAATTCCTCAGTTATCCACCATTTTGCAGGGGAAATTTCAATAGGGCTTAGACCCCTAACTGCCTAGAAAATCTCAGGAATAAAGGGATGATCCCTCCTCTCCCCGCTTTACCTGTCTGTCTCTGCCTCTCTTGGTCAGTCAGTTGCTCTCTCTCCCTCTCTCATCAGTACTTACCCCTACTGAGCATCTAGAATATTCATTGCTTTATTTAACAGTGTGTACACGCATGCTCGTGCACACACAGGCACTAGTGAGTGCAATGACTGTCGAGGTCAAAGAGATCAAAAGACCCCTTTAAGCTGGATTGTGAGTCACCCAACAGGAACACTGGAAATGAACCTCTGTTCTCTCGGAAAAACAGCAAGAGCTCTTAACTGCTGAGCTATCTCTTTAGCACTCATTTATTACTTCCTCATCAACAGTAGCTACTCGGCATTACTTCTCCAGTGTTACAAGTAAAATGAAAGTCCACTACAGAAAGTGAAACTGTTTCCATACAAACTCTATTCTGTAGATCTGTTTTACTAGAGTAGTTCATGTTCTAAGTTCCAATAAGAGACAAAGGAACCTTTTAATACATGAAGCTTATTTCAAGAATGACACTGATGATGAGGGATAGGATTAAGTTTTTGGAGCATAATTTACAATGCTTGTACCTGCTTTTAAAAATTATTATTATTATTATTATTATTATTATTTACAACTTATTCATTTTGTATCCCAGTTGTAGCCTCCTCCCTCATCTCCTCCTGATCCTACCCTCTCTCTCTTCCCTAGTCCACTCACTGATAGGGGAAGTCCTCCTCCCTCATTGTCTGACTCTAGTCTATCAGGTCCCATCAGGACTGCCTGGATCTTCTTCCTCTGTGGGCTGGCTAGCTCGTCCCACCAGGGAGAAGTGTTCAAGGGGCAGGCAACTGAGTTCATGTCAGAGACTGTCTCTTCTCCTTTTACTAGGGAACACATGGAGACTGAGCTGTCTGTGGGCTACATCTGAGCCAGGGGTCTAGGTCCTCTCTTGTTGAGCTTGCACCTGTTTTTAAGTATTACTTAAATACTTCTGTGAGATTTTTAAATGTGTTCCTTTGGTTTGATATCACTGTTTATTTTAAAAATACCTAATAGACCTGAAACAAAAATTATCGAAATATCCAAGATAACCGCTATCTAAGTAGAATGGAAAGGCAGAAAATATGTTACATACAGTAGTTCTGGATCATAGTCTAATTCTTCACATGGTAACAGATTTACAATTTTTATGTCATGTTAAACACTGTAACTTACACAATCTTTTACATGTACCAGAGTTTACTTAAAAAATTGTTTAGATTAGAGACACTATATAAAATAACTTGATTTATTATTATTTCTAATCAAATAAGTTAAAGAAAGATTTCTAGGAGGAGGTACCTGCTTCGGTTCCTGTTCCATGGTTATTGTGGATCTGCTGTAAGCCAGGAATTGGTCGTGTTGTCAAATACCAAACAGCATGCAGGACATCTGTGGCATGTATACGATTGTGATCTAAAGTCACCAAAATACTTTATTATAGCATCATTCTGATAGCTTTGGCTTAAGACATTTGAAAAGTGAAAGTTTTTTTCTAGCTATACTATGTCCCAACAAGTAAGTTATTTCCCACATTTATATTTTGTTTTATTTTAAAGATGTTCTGGTATAGTAAAAGGTGTTTTTTTTAATTACAGTTTACTCACTTTGTATCCCAGCTGTAGCCCCCTTCTCCCTCCCCTCCCAATCCCACCTCCCTCCCTCTTCTTCCCTATGCCCCTCCCCCAGTCCAATGATAGGGGAGGTCCTCCTCCCCTTCCATCTGACTCTAGTCTATCAGGTCTCAAAGGACTGGCTCCACTGTCTTCCTCTGTGGACTGGTAAGGCTGCTCCCCTCCTCAGGTGGAGGTGATCAAAGAGCCAACCCATGAGTTCATGTCAGAGACTGTCCCTGTTCCTATTATTGGGGAACCATCTTGGACACTTAGTTGCCTCGGGCTACTTCTGTGCAGGGGTTCTAAGTTTTCTCCATGCATAGTCCTTGTTTGGAGTATCAGTCTCAGAAAAGACCCCTGTGCTCAGATTTTTTTGGTTCTGAAGAAATCATGAAATTTGCAGGCAAATGGTGGGATGTAGAAATGATCATCCCAAAAGCAGAAGGACACTCATGGTATTTACTCACTTATAAGTGGATATTAGACATATAATATAGGATAATCATACTAAAATCTGTACACCTAAGGAAGCTAGGCAAGAAGGAAGACGCTGGGAAAGATGCTCAATCTTCATTCAGAAAGGCAAACAGGATGGACATCAGAAGAGGGAGAAAACAGGACAGGAACAGGACTATCACAGAGGGCCTATCACAGAGGGCCTCTGAAAGACTCTACCCAGGAGGGTATCAAAACATATGCTAAGAATCATAGCCAAACTTTTTGCAGAGTGCAGGGAATCTTATGAAAGAAGGGAGAGACAGAAAGACCTGGAGGGAACAGGCACTCCAAAAGGTGTTCATTTAAAAGGTTTCAGATAAAATGCAAAAAAATAGTAAAGGCCCAAGGAACACACAGGGAAGACAAAGAAAATTGAAAGGTATTGAAAAAAATTGTTGAGATTTCTATTTTGTGGCTTATGTAACATGGTATCTAGATTAAGGAAACACAATAGAGTAGTCTGAGGGACAGGAAAGATGACCCAGTGGGTAAGAGCATTTCCTGTATAAGAACGAAGATCTGATTTCAGATCCCAGTACCAAAGTGAAAAGCTGGGCATAATTGTATTTGCACTGTAATCCCAGCATTTGGGGGTGGTGTGGCGGGGAGCTGGGGAACAGGGTGGGAGGAGCAGGGGAAAGACTGAGACGGAGGATAGAAGGAACATGCCTGGTTTCCAGCATAGACACAGGTTCAGTAAGAGACCAGTCAAAGTCATCCTCAAGTCTTTCTGTGTTTACAACAGGCATGTGTGTGCACAGACATAGATAGTTTTGCTCACTGAACAGTTATATACCCTGAATGCTTATGTTTTTGATCATAAAAAAGTGAGCAGTACTCACCTCTTAGCTTCCCTATGAAGATTAAATGGAAACTAAAGCTTGACTAACTCACTTTAAACTATGAAGCAGTGTTATTATGCTAATTTAGGAAAATTCATTCTGTATGTGTTCATATGGAGGGAAACTACAGAAAGGTCTAACACATAGAAAACCATTTTCTTAATATGAAATTCAAATTATACGCAGTATTAAAAATTTTAAATAATTCCAGATGTCAGAGCTTAAAATAAAAACTTAAAATAGAAAATTATGAGTAAATTTTAAATAATTTTAAAAGAACAATTTTTAAAATTGTTGACTTAATATTCATGAAAACTTAAAAATACAAGGCACATGAATAATTGATATACAAGCTGTATACTGGACTAAAGAAATGGTTCAGTCAGTAAAATGTTTCCTTTGCAACCACAAAGACCTGAGTTTGAGCCCCAGAATTCGTATTTTAAAAACAAAAACAAAACAAAACAACAACAAAAAACTAGGCCCTGCTTTACAATACTTGTAAACCAAGTGCTGGGGCTGAGACAGGAAAGTCCTTGGGACTCACTAGCTGGCCAGCCTGGCCTACTTGGTGAGCTCCACGAGAATATAGCCCTCACTTGGTCTGTCCTACACATGCATGTTTGCATGTGTACACCACGGGACACATACATATACACATACATGCAAACACACACACACAAGATGATACGTACTACACAACATTTAAGTGAAGAAACCAGATTATAGGTAGGTATCAATATTATGATCCACTTTATGAAAATTTTGTAAGAGGGAGGTTTGGAGGACATATATCAAAATTAAGTCGGTTAACACCAGGTAATAGTATATAAATATTCTTCTTTTAAAATATCTATTTAAAACTTTCTCAAATGTGCATTTCTAAAAATATTTCAGGGCTTATCTGAAGAGAAAGACAAGTTATTAAAATGGAACCAGGTATGGCAATACTCACAAGGAATGTCTCGGTAGCCATTTTCTAATGCACGAAAATAGTTCATAAATTCTTGAGTGGGAATTTTAAATGTTTCCAATAAACCAGTATCTTGAAATAAAGTATACATAACCTAATTGTAAAATAAAAGGAAGCAAAATTTAAAAATCAAACTGTCTCTCTGTATGGGATCCAAACGCAAGCCCTTGGGAAGAAGATCAAGTGCTCTTACTTGCTGAGCCATCTCGCCAAGTCTCTCAGTATATTTCTTTAAGTTAGTTCCTTATAAGCGTCTCAAGAATTATTTTTTTTTTCCAAATAATAAGGTATCACTCTAAGGTCTATGAAAACCAAAGAAATTTTATCAAACGTATCATGTCCAAATCTAAGTTTTTTTCTTGATCTTACTTTAGCTTTTTATTCTAAATTTTATTTTTTCTTAAGTGCTTAAAAATTAAAACAAGTCCAAAAAATTTATTCATCATATTTTTGGTCCTAAAGAATTCAGTGAGGGGCTGGATGGATGGCTCAGTTGTTAAGAGCACTGCTTGCTCTTCCAGAGAACCTGACACATGGCAGCTCACAACTGTCTATAACCCCAATTCCAAGGGATCTGACACCTTCACACATAATTTTAATGCACATAAAATTAAAAAATTAAATAAATGAGAATTCAGTGGACGGTCCTTCTATGCCTGCTATATGCTGTCCCTTTATGTTTTATAGTTTGTAGATATTAAAGGAATTAATGAGAATCATATTTTAGGAAGGTCAATTGTTAAGTAGACTGATTAGGTACAACTCTGACTTTTGGTTCACTGATGAGATGAACTATTCACCCAAGGTCATAGATAGATAGCGATGTTAAAAAAAAAAAAAAGGAAGCTTACATTTTAGTAATTAGAACTAAATCATTTTTCAGGTCCTTTCAAACCTCAAGAATCAAAATAAGTAAATCTTTATTACTATTTTCGCCTAACTTAAATCTCATTAATATAGATAAATCAATGATTTTAAGATATATTTATGTATGTAAAATATATTTATATTTACAATAGCATATACTATAGAACATATATGTATATCATGTATAATTTAAGTATATGTTTTAAGGGCTACCTGAAAGTTAAATTTAATGACAATGCCATTTCTGAGTTTGCACTTAAACCAGTATCATGACTTAGATTTTGCTTTTATAAATGTTTGAAAAAAATTATAGTAAAATGAAAACAAACCTGACTGAGAATCGTTCCTGATTTTTCTCCCATCTTTTCTACAAGCTCAAAAATCTGAAAATTCCAGTTGCTCATCTTTTCTATTAATGAGTCATGATCTTCTATTAACATCAGGTCCAGTAACACTTCCTGGTCAATCTGAACATAGCAGAAAAAATAACTTTAGCTTTTACTGATTTTTTTCAGTGAACTTAAGCCATATATTTTATTCAAACCAATACATCTAAAATATTATCATTTCACTATATAGTCACTATAAAAGTATTTTAAAAGGTTTAGTAACTATTGTATGTTATATTTGTGAGCACACATATTTTTAAATCTACGTCAAAGTAAGAATGCTTAAGACTGAACACTAACAACACTTAGCTATCTTTTCTGTAGTAGTTTTCTCAAATATTTTTTCATTTTGCCTTCTATTTCTTCTCTTAGTTAAGTGCCACTTCAAGACAACTTTAAACATGGCTTCTTAGCATCAGAAGGCTGATTACATATAATATATATACTTACATATGATTAAGATTTTTATTTTCAAAGCTTTTTATTGACTATGTAAACCTAAAATCCATTATTTCCATATATGTCCAAAGTATAAGGAAAAAAATCTTGTCTCATTACAGTAGTAGTTCTTACTAGGATAGTATCCCCAAATACATGAATAGGATTTTTCTCCTACAAACTTAAATACTGAACTTGAGGAAAATGTTACTACCAGAAGTGATTATTTTATTTTTAATATTGTGTGTGTGTGGATTCACAAATGTGACAAAGTGTGTGCCTGTGAAAGTCCTAAGATAATTTTTCAGAGTTAAAAGTTCTCTTCTTCCACCATGGGGCTCCAGAGATCGAACTCAGATCGTCACTTGCCAGCAAGCACTCTTCCAACTGAGCCACCTTGCTGGTTCATGTAAATAATTATTTTCTTTGTTTTTTAAATAACTATACACAAAATCTCTGCATTTTAAAAACACAATTAAGAAATAATAAAATGAAATACATGTGGTATAAAATACTCATACCAAAGTAAATCTTTGTTATTCCCAGATAACAGGCTTAGAACTACTATTTTAACCTAGGCATTATTTTAGTAATAGTGACTTCTCAGTGAAAAAAGTAAAAATTCCATTACATTGATAATTATGTTCTGTGTAAAAATAATGAAACCAGTACTAACTCGTGCCATATTTCACCTTAACATAATGATATTGAAAGTTTATCTTTTACATTTGGTTGCTGTGCCTCTTCCATTAGGTGATTATCACCTTCCAAAAATAACTCCCTGCAGTCTTTCTTCACTGTCTCTTCTTCTTGAGTCTCCACAATGTTGAATTGTTCTTTCGGGGAAACAGTATTGTCTTCTTCACCTTTCAAAAAGTATATACAGTAATAAATAGAAATAAAAATTTGCCTTAAATATGAAGCTTTATTTACAAAACCTGGTTACCAATTTAAACTACTCTAAGACAGTGAATCACAATGCAATTCAGTGTAAAGCGTTTGTTCGCACCATCAAGTTCTATCTTGCTGACCTGTGTGCAGGCAGGGCTCTTGTGTTCAGAGAGCATAAACCCTTAATATTTGGGGCTCAGTTTATACATTTACTCATGGGTGACAGAAAGAAGTACATATCTTTGTAAAAGTAAGAAATAAAAAGTCAGTCCCTATATGTCAATACAATTAAGAAATACATAAAACCTACACCACAATATGACAAATTCTGAGTTATTTCTCAGCTTATTTGATTAATAATAGTCTTTTTCTCAAGTTATATGGAGAATCAGGGTAACACTAGTAACCAAATAGTACTTATTCATGTTTTGAACAATTTTGTTTTATTTATAATACCCTAAACAGATAATTTTTCAGTGATAGATTCATACACTAGTAAGTAACAAGAATATATATAATTACATACAATGTGAGTTCTTAAACACAAAATGATCAGTGAAGAAAATCAGGGAGAAAGGTCCATATCTTGTTTTTCTTCTTAAGAAATGTTCTTTTCTCAAAACTGGTATTTCAGCCAGTGAGCTAGCCATGCCTGTGAAGGTGCCTGTCACACAGCCTGGCAACCTGAGTCCAACCCCTGGATCCCGTATAAAGGTGGAAAGAGAGAACCGACTCATCGATGTTGTCTGCTCCCCACATGCATACATGGTATGAAGTTCCCACCATCATTCACAAACACACAATAATTTTTAAAAGTTTTAATAATGTGCATGAGTGGTATACATGAGCACTGAAAGACAGGGAAATCATTTACCTTAGGGGGTACAGCTGCAAGAGTGCATAAAGGGAAATTTCAAGATTAACATTTACTTTCTAGATCTGGGTACAGATTACACAATGTATAAAAATTCTTTGAGCTTTAAACTCATGCTCTGTATGTTCTTCTATATATAGGATCTTAAATATTTTATTCTGTTTACTTACTGAGATGGCATCTCACTAAATTGCCCAGTCTCCCCTCAACTAGCAACCCCTCACTTCATCTATACTATAGACCTGGCTAGTTTCCTTTTTAAATAAAGCTAGGTTTTCTGTTTGTGTTGGGAGGTCTTTTGGGGTGTGGGTGTGTGTGTGTGTGTGTGCACACCCACATGCATGCACCTCACTTTGTAGCATGGGTTGGCCTAGAACTGTTAATATGTAGCTTAATCTGGGCCTTGAACTCACAGCAAGCCTCATGGTTCACTCTCCCAAGTGCTAGTGATAGGCGTAAATATGCTGGCTCTTTTAAATTCTTGAATGCCCTCAATGAACTAGGTACACTGTCCCATGCCTCCAATCCCAGATACCAGGGAGGATGATCACTAAATTGAGGCCAACATGGGCAATTTAGAGAGCTACTATCTCTTGAGGAAAAAAAAAGGATAACAAAAAGTACTCATTGAAGTTAAACTTCAGAAGTAGGTTCAAAACCTGATGTTTGTACTTAAACTTAATGGCAAGATTTCTCTTCCCTATAAAATGTTGGTAGTAACTAAACAAATACACCAGTGATATTACAAAAGCTGACTTAAGGGTCTGGAGAGATGGCTCAGAGGTTACGAGCACTGGCTGCTCTTCCAGAGGTCCTGAGTTCAATTCCCAGCAATCACATGGTGGCTCACAACCATCTGTAATGAGATCTGGTGCCCTCTTCTCACATGAAGGTATACATGCAGACAGAATATTGTATAGATGATAGATAGATAGATACATAGATAGATAGATAGATAGATAGATAGATAGATAGATAGATATTTAAAAAAACTTATGCAAAGTTAATCAATTCTATGCCTACCATACTGGATTACAGCAAAAATTAATTTAGGATTAGAAAGTACTATTGTTTATAAAATATTACTTTTCCAAATAAAACACAGTCATTTTATAAAATAAATTTACGATATAGTAGTGCCTCTTTATCTGAAGACCCACTTTCCAATTTCAGTTACCCGTGGTCAACGGCCACCCAAAATGCTCCATGGAGAAGTCTACAGAAGTCATGACCTCAAACTGTGTGCACACCAAACTACTGAAACCCCACTGTTTTTCCCCAGCCCACCCAGCCCCAGAATCACTTCTTCACCCAGTGTACCCAGGTCTATGGCTCCCACCTGTTTGTAACACCTAGTATCCACCTCAGTTATCAAATCAACTATAGTGCTGCTGACAAGAGTCTAGTAATTTACTTTACTTAATAAAGCCTGTAAGAAAGGGGACTATAATATTTAAATATTCTTGGTAAACACGAGCAGTCCCTACAATGATACTCTAAAACTAGGAGTTGATTTCCAATTGTTGCATTATATTGCTGAAAACACCACACACCACACATTTGGAACTGAGCTGGAAGCTTCCTCCATGCTGGATAGAAGGTGCTACGCAGGGAGGAGAAAAGACATCAGCGGTCTAACCCAGCTGTGAACCCCACAAACAACAGGAACAACACACCAGGCAACGTGTGCCCAAGCTGGAACAGTGGTATGACATACAGGGACAAGTAATAGTTTTCTAATTCTATCTGAAACCCCCTCCATGAGAGGGATTTCAAGCCTGGTACTGAAACTTGATCAAAACTCCATGACTTGGGAGCTCACAGGCCCTATCAGTGGACTAGGGGAGGGGCATGGGAGGAGAAGAGGAAGGGAGGGTGGGATTGGGAGGGGGCGAGGGAGGGGGACGCAGCTGTAATACAAAGTGAATAAACTGTAATAAATTTAAAAATAAATTTTAAAAATCTCAAAAAAGCAACAATTTGAAATCACGTTCTAGTTTAGATTATCATTGTAGTGACTGTCACTATTTACCAAGAATATTTAAATATTATAGTTCCCCCTTTCATGATAATTTACTTTTAGAACATTCTCGTCAACTCCAAAATATCGTTCATTGCCTGTCTATTATTAATCTCCATTATCCTTTTAGATCTCAACTGTTCTGAAATTATATAATTTATTCTTTGAGAATGTGTTATAAATGTAATAACACAATATGTAAATATTTTGAGCCTGTATTCTTTCACTTAAACAATATTATTTGTGTTGGATCATATACCAAAAGTTCTTTCCTTTAACGATAAACAAAAATTCACTGTAGGCATATTTCATTCAGAAGCTGGAATCTATACTGCTTCCAGATCTGCACTAAGTCTAATGATGCCTTGAGCAGGTTTTCTCCTGGGTATATTCTGAACTGTACTAGCGCTGAGTCATGTAAATCTACATGTAACTTTCTAGAAACTGTCAAAATGATTTTGCACAAGGATCCAGATTCCTCTGCATTCATCCACTAGTGACTCTCCCTTTGATTTTAGCTATTCTACTTAGAGTATTAGTATTATCTCATTGTAGTAGTAAATTACATTTCCCTGAAGATATTTGTCATCATTTTAATTATTCAGTTAGCTCTTTTGCCAAATGATTATCACTGAAATAACTCCTCCTCCTCCATCATGTTTTCTTTTCTTTTCTTTCTTTTTTTTTTTTTTTTGGACAAAGGTTTCACTGTGTACCCAGACTGACCTCTACCTCATGATCTCCTTGCCCCTTCTTCCTGCATTCATTACAAGTACCTGTCTCCATTTTTTAATTAAATTTTTATTTTTTTTAATATTAGTAACAGTTTATTAACTTTGTATCCCAGCTGTACCCGCTCCCTCATTCCCTCCCAATGCCACCCTCTCTCCCTCATCTTCTCCCTACCCCTTTCCAAGTCCACTGATAGGGGAGGTCCTCCTCCCCTTTCATCTGACCCTAGCTTGTCAGGTATCTTCAGGCCTGGCTACAAAGTCCTCCTCTGTGGCCTAGCAAGGCTGCTCCTCCCTCAGGTGGGGGAAGGGGGAGGTCAAAGAGCCAGCCATTGACTTCATGTCAGAAATAGTCCCTGTTCCCCTTATTAGGGCACCCACTTGGATACTGAGCTACCATGGGCTACATCCGAGCAGGGGTTCTAGGTTATATACATACATGGTCCTTGGCTGGAGAAACAGTCTCATAGAGGACCCCCGTGCCCTGATACATTTGGTCCTTGTGGAGCTCCTGTCCTCTCCAGGTCATGCTGACTTCCCCTTCTTTTATATGACTCCCTGTACTCTGCCAAAGGTTTGGTTATGAATCTCAGTATCTGCTTTGATACACTGCTTGGTAGAGTATTTCAGAAGCCCTCAGTGGTTGGCTCCTGTCCTGTTACTTGTTTTCTTCAACATCCAATGTCCATCCCATTTGGCTTTCTAAGTGAGGGTTGATCATCTTACCCTGGGTAATCTTTCTTGTTTAGCTTCTTTAGGTGTATAGATTTCAGTACGTTTATCCTATCTTATAGGTCTCCATTTTTAACTAAGTAATCTGACATACTACTACTGAAATTTTAAAGTTCTTTACTCTGCCTGAATGCAATTCCTACTCAGACAAATAATTCACAAATATGTCCTGTTAAGTCTTGATTTGTACTTTCATTTTCTTATTAGTACCTTTAAATAAAACCCCCTTTGGTTTCCTTTTTTTGCTTCCTTCTTTCTGTACCAATCGATACTGAGCTAGGATATTACTGGTTGTGGTAAGTAAGAGTTCTACCACTGAGCTATATCCTCAGCCCTCTTTTTATTTTTAAATTTTAGGGCAGAGGACTGGAGAGATAGTTTAGCAGTTAACAATACTGGCTGTTCTTCCAAAAGACCTGGGTTCAATTTCCAGCAATTCACAACCATCTATAATCCAGGTCCTCTAACTAAAGTTCCAGGGTAACTAATGTCCTCTTCCAGCTTCCATGGGAAATGAATGCACATAGTGCACATTCATACAAGCAGGCAAAACACATACACATAAATAAATCTTTTTTAAAGTTGGCAGTTTCAAAGATGTCTCATTAAGTTGCAGAGAATGGCCTTGAATTTATTGTAAAGCCAGGGTGACTTTCACTCTGTAGTCTAAACAGACTGTGTACTTGCCTCCTAAGTAGTTGTCAAGGCCTGCCCCAACAGGTCTGGCTAAGCCTTAGATAGATAAGGCCAAATTTTTTTTTTCTTTCAGAGATAGCAAAATTTGTATTTAAAAATGATTTTTTTCAATCTAAGAGCATAACAACTTTGGCCTATACTTTCTACAAAATTCATGGTTTTAATTTTTACACCATGACTTAAGTTATTTTTTTAAGCACATAGTGAAATAAGAGTTCAAGTTTTTGTTTTTGTTTTTCTTGCTAGTGGATATATCCCAGCACTATCTGTTGAGAAAGTCATCCTTTCCATTCTCAACGATCCTGGCTTACCTGGCAATATTAGTGGACCATTAATGCTAGACTCTTCTCCTCAACCCTTGGTTCTATTCACTGACATGGACATTCATCTCTGTCCCCATAACAAACACCTCAAATTCACATATTCTATTGCAGGCCATCTGTACTGAATATAAACTTTAATATCCACTTTTCAATTTCCACCAGGTAAAATAAGAATCTGATACTGCCTCAGCAATGTTTTAAAATTTTTAGTGTACTAATTTTTTATTTGTTCTGTTAGATTTATTCTAGCTACCTTATTCTTTTTGATACTGCTTTCAATGAAACATTTTCTTTGCTTCAGTTTCTAATGGCTTATTTCTAACATGGAGAAATGCAGTCGAATTAAACTTGTTTGATTCTAGTAGTTCTTGTAGGGGGCAGTGTGTGTGTGTGTGTGTGTGTGTGTGTGATGGGGAGAGAGGGAGATGAGAGGGGAAAGAGAGAAAGTATGTATGTTACAGTTTATATTGAAGATATACATGATCAATGAATAGATCTTCCTTTAGACTATAAATGACATCATTCATTCTTCTTTTTCTTACTTCTTCTTTCTCATACTAAACCATTATAATAACACTGAAAAGAACTGCAAGCACCAAGCATTCTCCTAAGCCATTACTGACTTTCTGGAAAGCATTAGTATTTCTCCAATGAGTATAATTTTGGGCTGGTGAGATGGATCAACACACTGTTTGTGCAGACGACCCAAGTTTAGCTGTCAACACCCTCTTAAGGAAGCTCATGGCAACTTGTGACTCCAATTCCAGAGGATGTGAAAAACACTTCTAGCTGCTGTGGGCACCTGCATCCCATGTATGTATCTACACACATACACATACACATAATTAAAAATAAAAAGGAATCTGAACAAAATTTAAAAAAGAATGTTAACGGGGTCAACAAGATTGTGCCAAGTCGGGTGACCTGAGTTCAAAACACTACTACCACAGTTGCCTCCTAACCTGCATACACATGTTTCATACACACTCACTTACACTGATGGCTGTATGTAGTCTCTCAAATAAATAAATAAACAAACAAACAAATAAATGTAGGAAGCCCCGGGAATGTAGCTCTGTATTTTGTTACTTTTGTGCATACTGCTTATTAACCTTCGGATGTCCTGTGATTCTTGCATTTTTGGAATATGTGATCACAGGGGGCATTTTTATATTGCTAAATTCAGTCTGCTAGTATTTTGTTAAGAATTTTTATGTTATCTACATAGAGATATCAGCCTGTTGCCTGTTCTTGTGATGACTGTGGGGCTGTGCCATTAGAGTAATGTAAATCAGATGAGTAAGCTGGAAGGCTTTACTTCCTGTTTGGGAAGCATGTGTGTGAGGGATTAGCCAGTCTTCTTTTAAATAACCTTTTAACATATAAAGTAAATAGATACATGGATAGAGAGACAGACAGATAAAGCTTTTTAAAAAACTATTAAGTTGTATACTTTTAAGAGGGAATTTTAGAGCTGGAAAGATGGCTCAGAGGTTAAGAGCACTGGCCGCTCTTCCAAAGGTCCTGAGTTCAATTCCCAGCAACCACATGGTGGCTCACAAACATCTGTAATGAGATCTGGTGCCCTCTTCTGGCCTGTAGATGTACATGCTGACAGAACACTGTATACAAAATAAATAAATCTTTTTTTTTAATTGTATTTTTTTCTTATCAGTTACATTTTATTAACTCTGTATCCCAGCCGTGTCCCGCTCCCTCATTCCCTCCCAGTCCCTCCCTCCCTCCCTCATCTCCACCGTGCCCCTTTCCAAGTCCACTGATGGGGGGACCTCCTCCCCATTCATCTGATCCTGTTTTATCAGGTATCTTCAGGACTGGCTGCAAAGCCCTCCTCTGTGGCCTAACAGGACTGCTCCTCCCTTGGGGGGTGGGGAGGCCAAAGAGCCAGTCGTTGAGTTCCTGTTAGAAATAGGCGCCCAACGTGGGGCACGAATAGATAAATCTTAAAAAGAGTAAATTTTATAGTCCAGGGGGGATCAGGAAGAGCCTATTTCTTTGTTACCCTATTGTCTAAGATATAGCCTTTTAAAGTTTACACCTTCCATAATAAATTTCTTTTAAGTTATAAAATAGCTAAAATTTCATCAACAGCATTTCTTGTCTGATGGTAAACAATGCTTCATAACACTAATCACTTCTCTCAATGTCATAAAACTATGTAATCCCTTTCAAATGTAAATTGTGTTTTTACAGGTTTCAATGTTACTAATTTCACTATTTATCAATATGAGCCATAACCAAAGACCACATTCATCTGCATAACACATTTCTTACTCTTCCAAATATGCTCACTACCTGTTACTTGTAAGTCATTCTTGGTAATTCGTGGAGAACAAGTGAAAACACTGTATTCTTCACTGTGAAGATAGACAAGTGTAAACTGTGATGTAATCAGCGCAGAGGATTCACTTAGCAAATGTGACTCTAGTTTCATTCCCAGCACCACAGAAAACAAAAACCCAGAAATGTAAAACTAAGTAATTGGAAGTTAAAAAACATTGCAAAACTTGAGCTCAAATACATATGATTGATGCATTCTCACCTGATTTTCCACTGTGGTATTCTGTACCATCAGGTTCACATGTTGAAACATATTTGAGTATTTGATGTCCACAGCTTATAGAATAAACAGATAAATATATATGATAAAGTTTTGTTTTGTTTTCTAAACATAATAAAGAAATCTGACTGATTTTTAAATAACATCCCAACTATAAATGTACTAATATGCTAATCTGCACATAAACCTGAATGATTTTATTCTAGGAAGTTCCTGTGTCCTTAAAAGAAATAATATATTTTTGAAAGTCAACACTAGAGTCTAAGGTAAAAACTTGTATTTCTATTGGAGCCAAAAAAGAACATCAAATCAACAAGGAACTTCAAAATAAGCACTAAGTAGTATGTATTAAATAATTCTGTTTACAGAAACATCATGAGTAAAATACCATTGTATTTCACCTTAGAGATTATTTATCAGAAACTAATAGCACTAAACTGAGAAAATCACTTCTTTATAATAAAAACTACAAGGTAAATACAGAGGATATAGTCCTAATCCACCCGCACTTACTATAGAGACTCAGAAAACTGCTAATACCTCTTTTAAAAAAACCTGAATTCTGAAACAGAAATGAAGAGGCTACAGGACTTACCTGCTACAGAGATTGCTATCAGAGTTTCTAAGGTACTGATAGAAATCAGCTGTATTGGGTACATTGGACAGGGATCTATGTAAAATAATACTTGGCTTAGTAAGGAAATCAGCAGTATCAGGAAATTCTATGGGTGATCGATTAGTTAGAGAGCCAGCAGACAATGGTACATGGCTTGGAGAATTCATAAGACTCAGGCTGGGCAAAGCACCTAAAAATTAACAGAGAGGGTATATAAATAAGCATGAATTTATGAGTATGTGTTCACTGTATGTGTTTTGAGTTTCTATAAAGAGCATCTGCCTCCTAAAAGAAAGAAATTTCAATTAAAGAGTAAATTTGTATCTATGCTGGGCTTTGGGACTAATTACTGAGTAATTAGTAGTCACCAGCCTCTGGCATAACAACACATGCTAGGTAAATACTGAGAGTTTCTTTACAGGTTTGGGCTGCACAGCAGAAATTCTTCAAGTTTACATTTTATGAAAGGCCTGTGTTTTCAAAAAGTAAAAATAAAAAAAAAAAAGCTTCATTGTTCACCTAACTAAAGTATGGGGAATTTTTCCTAATTTATAATATTCAGGATTGAAAAACTAAAGTTCTTAACAGTATTGGGGAAGTTGATAAAATTATACTAGAACAGTGACGGGCCCTTTTAGAAGACACAGCCACGACTTCCTAGCTCACGCAACAAACAGCTGAGAAGCTACTTTATGCTGAAAATGTGTTGAATTCCAGAAAGGCAAAAAAAAAAAAAAAAAAACATTTTAGTTTCTTTGTAGCTCAATAAGCCTACAACACAGTAAAGAGAATAATACAAATAAAATGAGGACAAAAATCATTCAGGACCAAGTAGCATTTCTCTCAAATTATTGGTGAAATCTTTGGTGAATTCCTTGAAAAAAGTGATGAAGATTTACCTGAAGAGAGGTACACAGAAGAAATACTTTGGTGAAAATTAAGAGCCCTATAAAATGTTAAGTATATCATGAAAATATATCATCTATTTTTAACTATTCATGTACTCGTTGCCATTAGGCTGTCTGTGTATCTTGGCTATTGTGAATAATGCAGAAATGGACATGCAAGCACAGGGACCACCACAGGGACGACTTCCTTTGTGTCGTCTCTAGGCGAGGGACTCTTGTTCGCAGCAAACTTCTAAGAACACAAGCATCTGAGGTTCCCAGATGGCTAGGTCATCTTGGCATCTTTGTTGAAAATAACTTGATCATGAATGTAAAGTTTTATATCTGAATTCTGTTACCCAAAATTGGAGTATATTTAGGCTAATAATATATCACAACTCTGTAATAAGTTTTAATAACTAAACTTCTAAGTCCCCACTTTTTCTTTTGCATAAAACTCCATTTATTTATGTATTCATTCATTCATTCATTCATGGGGTCTCTTTGTTTAGGTCTTTAAACTGTTATTTTGTTATTTTAAACTGTCATTTTTCATAATTCTATTTTCTGAATTATTTTGGATTATTTATTTTTTAAAAATTATACCTCTCTACCACCAATGCTAGTTTTTTTCTATATTATATGCATATGTGATGTGTTAGTCTATGTGCTATTTCAATCAGGGCTAGATATCATACAAGTTGATATCGATTTAACCTTTCTGTACCCTTTCCTGCTATTGTTACTATACATACGTTATAAAATGCTAAGAAGATCTGAGCATGGTGGTGCATGCCCAGCACTCAGGAGGCAGAGGCAGGTGGATCTCTGTGAGTTTGGGGCCAGCCTGGTCTACAAAGTGAGAACAGGAAGACAGCCAGGACCATATCATAGAGAAACCCTGTCTCAAAAAATAAAAATAAAAATAAATAAAATGATATGAGGAATTTATTGTTACCCAATAATTTCCTTATACCTACCTACTTGGGCTAAAGGGTGCTTTTCACTTATGTATGCAGTTTCATACTGGATAATTTTTTTATGCTACCTAAGGAACTTCCTTTGCAGAGGTGTTAGCAAAAGATTCATGCAGCTTTGGTATATAAGAAAAACTGTTTCATTTCTTAGCTTCTTTCCTGAATAAACAAATTTCCCTTAGTTGTACTGTTAGCCTATACAATGTGAATGCAGGCACATTAACTAATATGCACCCACTGTGAGCTCAAACAAACAAACAAACAAAAAAACTAGAAAGGAATTTCTATACCACTAACTCTCCCTGATTACTGAAATCTTTTTTTTACTGTTTCAGCATTTTTCAGATACAGTTTGTTGTCTTTGGCTTCCAAAGTTGCTGTTTAAGTCATCATATTAGTGTTTTCCCTTGATAATATGAGATTTTTTTGTTTACATGAGGAACTTTCCATTTATCTTTGCAATTCAGGAATACTTTTCCACATATAGCTGAGAGCCCACTGAGCTTTGTGAATCAGTTTTATTAACTAAAAAATTGTAGTGTTCTACTGTCCTTTCCTTTGTAGTTTTATTTACACATATACTTGAAAATTTGATACTGTTCCCCATTTGCACACTTGCTTCTATTATTTGTTTTACTTTTCTTCTCTCTATAACTCAGTTCCAACACCTTCTATTTCCCTGTTGTCAGGGTCAGTGCTTTTGTTTTCTATTGCAAGTCCCCAAGAACTTTTAACTTAAATTCATTCTTAAGTTCTAGATGTTCCACTAACTATCCTGCACATTCCAATTATCTGTCCAAAGTCGCTATATCTATGTTTTTGTCACTTTCTTTGAAGCATCATTTTTTAAGATTGTTAAACCAAGTAACATATGTAAATGTTTTAAGCACCTATTTCTCTTGACTATAAGTAATATTTTACTGCCTTTTCACATTTATATCTTAACATACACAAAAGAATTTTGTTATATAAAAATATTGGACAGTCTCTGATATTGTATTTTTAGAATGGCTTTAACTTTATTTTACATGTGACTATTTTCCCTGCATATATGTCTATGCACCATATGTGTGCCTTGTGCTCATGGAGGCCAGAAGAGGGCATCAGATACCCTGGAACTGAGTTACAGATGGTTGCGAGTTGTCATGTTGATGCTACACATCCAACCCAAGCAAAAGGAGCCAGTGGTCTCAAATGGCAGCCATTGCTCATCACCCACTATGTTATTTTTTAAATCTCTTTCGCCTAAGAAAGTTTGGCAAATTATCTAATCTTGGGTTTTTGGTTTACTTTTTGTGCACTGTTTATGTATGTCTGCACTTGTGATATGTGTCTACGTGTATGTTTATTTGAATATGTGTGTGCATATGGAGGCACAAAAAGAAAACCTATTGCATTGCTCCTCAGGAGCTGCCCATCTTTTGTCTGTTTTTGGTTTTCCCTTTATGCAGTGTCTGTCACTGACCTGAGGCTATCCACATAGACTTGACTGGATAGCCCCTGAACCCCAGGGATCCTTCTGCTTTTGCCTCTCCAGTGCACTACCACCTGAGGTCTGAAATGAGTTCCTTACTAACTGAGATATTTTGCCATCCCTATAATCTTTAGTTTAAGGAAAATCCTACTAGAGCAGTGGTTCTCAACCTATGGGTTACGACCCCTTTGGAGTCAGCATATCAGATATTTACATTACAATTCATAACAGCAGCAAAATTACAATGAAATAATTTTATGCTCTCGGAGGTCATCACAACATGAGAAACTGTATTGAAGGGTCACAGCATTAGGAAGGATGGGGACCACTGTGTCAGGATGATTTGTCAAGGCATAGGCAGGGGTTTTTCTACTCTCAGACTACATATTTGTAATTATTATCTTACATAATCAATGTACTCTCCTAAAAATTGTCCCTTGTTCTGGATCTACAACTATTTTAAGTCAGTACAATTATTCCTTATGTTGTATCTAAATGTGTCTATCAAAGTATATAGTACATAGATGTCCAAAATGTATTTACTGCATTGAACTAACAAATGGACAAATAGTAGCTAACACAAATAGTGTAATTATGCCAATGCATTATGTGATACTCAAAATATGTGAAATAAAAAGCATGTAAATTACCATATGATTTGAGAGCCCCCATGTTTTCATCATAAGGAATTATTTGTATGCCAATCAAAGTGATATATACCCATAATTCCAACTACTTGAAAGACTGAGGTAGGAAAAGCCTTGACTCCAAGGATTCAAAGCCAGCTTGTACAACAGTAACACCTTGTCTCTTAAAAAATGTACTTTTAAAACAGAATGAGTTCTTACCAGCTCTTCTCAGACCTACATGGTGAGTCAGTGACACAGATGATGATCTCTGCTTCGGAATTGTCAGGGAATTTGAACTAAAAGGCCCATTTAGGTGGCATCCATGACTAAAAAAAGGAAAAAATAAGAACTTTTAGAACATAAAAGTTTCTTTTTTTCCTATTTTCTCTTAGCAAATACATTAGCAAAAATAGTTCTTCTACACTCACACTTAAGACTTCTGCCTAAGGGCCCGGGGCGGGGGTCGGGGGGGGGGGGGACTGCAGAGACTGATGCATCAACCAAAGACCATACACAGAGAGTGCCTAGACCCCTGGCTCAGATGTAGCCCACAGACAGCTCAGTCTCCATGTGTTCCCTAGTAAAAGGAGAAGAGACAGTCTCTGACATGAACTCAGTTGCCTGCTCCTTCTCAATTCTCCCTGGTGGGACGAGCTAGCCAGCCCACAGAGGAAGAAGATCCAGGCAGTCCTGATGGGATCTGATAGACTAGAGTCAGACAATGAGGGAGGAGGACTTCCTCTATCAGTGAGTGGACTAGGGAAGAGAGAGGGATGGTGGGATCAGGAGGAGATGAGGGAGGAGGCTACAACTGGGATACAAAATGAATAAGTTGTAAATAATAATAATAATAATAATAATACTAGTAATAATAATAATTTTTTAAAAGCAGGTACAAGCATTGTAAATTATGCTCCAAAAACTTAATCCTATCCCTCATCATCAGTGTCACTCTTGAAATAAGCTTCATGTCTCTTATTGGAACTTAGAACATGAACTACTCTAGTAAAACAGATCTACAGAGTAGAGTTTGTATGAAGACAGTATCACATTCTGTAGTGGACTTTCATTTTACTTGTAACACTGGAGAAGTAATGCCGAGTAGCTACTGTTGATGAGGAAGTAATGAATGAGTGCTAAAGAGATAGCTCAGCAGTTAAGAGCTCTTGCTGTTTTTCCGAGAGAACCGAGGTTCATTTCCAGTATTCCTGTTGGGTGACTCACAATCCAGCTTAAAGGGGTCTTTTGATCTCTTTGACCTCGGCAGTCATTTCATTCACTAATACACACACACACACACACACACACACACACACACCACAGGTCTTGATGGGATAGGTAGGGTCAGACAGTAGGGGAGGAGGCCTTCCCCTATAAGTAGACTAGGGAAGAGGGATTGGAGAGGAAGAGGGAGGGAGGATGTGATCAGGAGGAGATGAGGGGCTACAACTAGGATACAAGTGAATAAATTGTAAATAATAATAATAATAATAAATAAATAAATAAGACTTCTGCCTAACGCCTGGAGGAAAACCAGCAAAGCTTTTCCATTAAGAGGGCAAAATAATAAATTCTTCTGACTTTTCAGTCCATAATGTCTCTGATGCAACTTCTCAATGCTGCCACAGCAGTAAAGGAGCCCCATGAACACGATAAACTGGCACAGGCAAGTTTCCACATGATGCTGTCCACAAAACAGGTTATGGAAAAGATGACGTCCACCAGGTGTAGTTTATTCATCATTGCTAAAGTTAGTTATCACCTAAGTGTCTTCTTGAAACAGAGCCTGTTTCCATCCCCATGGTTTCCAATTTAGTAAGGCTTGGATAGGCCAGGTTAGTATGGTTTTCTAACAAGGCTTTAGATGACACAAGTGTGATCAGAGTCCTCACTGCGAACTACTGGCCTAAGGTAAAGCTCTAATTTTCTTTTCCTGTTTCTCAGAAACACTATCACTATCTCAGTCATTGTATATAACTGAAATATTTACTATAGGTTCTAGGGCCTTCATTAAGAAATTAAATATGTATAAGATATTATCCATACTTATACCTAGTAAGCTAAGATAATGAGTAAAATAAAATGTACAATATCTGTTACAAAGTATATGAAACACATAGTTGTTACATCTTCCTTTCTTTTTATATTTACTGGATTACTTTCTTCTATTGGTTGACTCCACATGTGCCCACAAAGATATAATCAATGTCACTCCTATAAGACACTTATTTAGCAACCATTCTTCTTAATAGTTACAAGTATGCCAAGAATTCACAGCAATTTAACAGGCCTCAGGACCACATTCTGTATCTACTTTCTTTTAATTTTTATTGATATAGGCTCTGTTCTCACTAAGGTCCTACCCACCTCCTTCCATCCTGCATATTCTTTCAAACTCCATTTTCTCAATAAGGAGCTAGTTTTGACCTCAGAGGTATTTACTTATATTTCTATTATAAATGTTCCCATATTGCTCATAATTTTAATGCTTAAAGATTCTTTGAATATTTATGTGGTATGAGTGCATGTGTGTATGCACATTCATGTGTGTGTTCACTGGCAGGTATAATGTTTGTATATAAGCATATGTAAGGAGGCTTGAGGCTGACATAAAGAATCTTCACTGATTGTTCTCAACTTCACTCATTCTTAGCACTGAGCCCAGAGCTTGCTAACAGAGGTAAGCGAGCTAACCAGCTTCATCAGGGATACCTTTTCTCTGCATTTTGAGTGCTGAAATTATAAACAGACTATCAATTCAGCATTTATATAGGTGCTAGGAATCCAAACTCAGGTCCTTATTCACTGAGCTATTTATCCAGTCTCTAGAGATTGCTTTGTCTCATTGATTTGTGAGTTTCTTGTGGGTCTGTGTCTTTCTCGTGTTAACATTGACCGTAGATATAGCTCAATGCTTGATAGAGGTGTTCAAAGGATTTTGGAGGGCAAAAAAAGAATAGACTTTTTACATTTTTGCTTTACAACAGATAATAGAGCTTGTCTACTCTAAATTTTGAGTTATTTTCCTTCACAGAATCAATATCATAATTCAACATGGATGCCATACTCTATATGACATTTGTTAAAAGCAGCCATCTATCTTTAAAGATCTATATTAATATAAATATAACCATTCACTGTGAATGAAAGACGTTAGTACTAACGGTGAGAATTGCCAGAAAGTAAAAAGTTTTATAAAGTGGGAGGGAGTGTTAGGAAATTCCACAAGCTGAACTTACTTACTTATCCTTTAATGAACAAAGCTTTTTTTCTCAGAAGGTGATAGCATTTGCTAATCATTCAGTTATTTGAAAATGTGAGTACTTATCAGAAAGCTTCAAGAAGTCTAAAACAAGCTGCATGCTTATTGTTTTCACGTAGAGAAATTTCCAAATTATTTTCAATGCTCTTAATCAACATTTCTGTTGTTTCTTCTCTATTTTTCACTGCAAGAGTTAACCCAGTGCCTCCTGTTACTCTCTTTTTTTTTTTTTTTTTGAAAGACTGTTCCACTGATTTCCATCTTTTCCAAATAAGGCTGCAGATTTGTCACTCTATAGGTATTATTAGTAAGGGATCCCAAAATCTAATGATTAGAAAAGCCATTCAATCAAAGCTTTGCTAAAGGAAGATGAAACAACTGGTGAATGACACTAAAACTGTCTTAATTCAATAGCCCATGTAAGCTGTAGCAAAACCATGAAACAGTGTAGGTTAAAAGATTTTGTTGTATAATTTTTATTTTTTTATATTAATCACAGGTTATTTATTTTGTATCCCAGTCGTAGCCCCTCCTTCATTCCCTCCTAATCCCACCCCCCCCATCTCCTCCCTGCCCCTTTCCAAGTCCACTGATAGGGGAGGTCCTCCTCCCCTTCCATCTGACCCTAGATTATCAGGTCTCATCAGGGCTGGCTGCAATGTCCTCCTCTGTAGCCTAGCAAGGCTGCTCCTCCCTCGCGGGAAGGGGAGGTCAAAGAACCAGCCAATGAGTTCATGTCAGAAATAGTCCCTATTCCCCTTACTAGGGGAACCCACTTAGATACGGAGCTACCATTGGCTACATCCGAGCAGGGGTTCTAAGTTATATCCATACATGGTCCTTGGTTGGAGAAACAGTCTCATAAAAGATCCCTGTGCCCAGATATATTTGGTCCTTGTGGAGCTCCATGATAAGGAAGAAGATGAAATAGAGAGCAACATTACTGAAAGACTCAGCTGCTATCTGTGGAATGAAATACAAAGTACCATATAACATGAAAAGTATTCTAAGTAAATTAATTTTGTAAACAATCATTAAGCCAGAGGAAGATAAAATTATACCAAGAATTAAAGGCCAAAAATTGGTAACAGATTAAAAAGAAAAGACTGCTGAGGGATGAGAAAACTGGTTTCAGTTATATTCAGAGAGGTTTAATACTGAAATCTTGTTAAATTCATTGTTAGCAAAGCTATAATCAGACACAAAATTGAGTTCAAATCAAAACCCAAAATTCTACCATGAGGACTATAACTTATGAGGGTGAATATAGAGCTATTACAAAAACCCTACTGTTTCGTGGATAAAGTATCAGTGTATTAATTGATGTCAAATGGTGTATGTCTGTATTTCATCTTTTCTCAACTGAGGCTCCTCTTCCTGGATGACCCTAGCTTACGTCAAGTTTACATAAAACTTGCCAACACACTATGTTATCCCAACTATGTATTAAGTATATTTGGATATTTATTATGGAGAAACTCCAGCTTCTGTATACTAGAAAAACTATATTTAGCCTTTAAATATATGTCTCCTTAAAGAAGACATACATCATAAAACTAATTACGTTTTTGCCCAAATTTCCAAAACATTGATGAAAAATATGAGTTTGTTTGAATGATTTAACTGAATCTGGAGAATCTATGTAAATCACTGAAGATTAAAATTTATCTAGTCCATATTTCTATTTTAACTATTTGAGGCAGCACCTAGATAAAAATGACTTGGATTTAATAAATCAAACATTTTTAAGTAAAAATATATTGGCATAATATAAATATGAAGAGTAAAAACAAAAATCAACATTTGTGTTCTTGCTTTTTAAATTCAACAGTATTTCCAATATGATAATTTCTTCCTATAGCATAGAAACCTAAGTCTTCTGCTCACTTCTGGTTTTTTATTTCCCATTTCTGCATTATACTTCCTTTAAAAAAGAAGTTCAAGACATTCTCATTCTTCTGTACTATAAAGTATTCATACTTCACTCTACTATTCTAAACATTAAAGTTTTATGAGAAATTAATTAATTTGATCAAACATTACAAATTTAAACTAACACACCACAAAACAATGTGAAAAATATAGTTATCTGAGTATATTTCACATGTAATTCTTAACATAGATTTTAACACATGTTCCAATCCTGCCATCTACTGTTTCAAACATGTAACTATACACAGCTGAAACTAAACAAAGTTTAGCTTGACATCTGCTCAGTAGATACTGTGCCTCAACATGAACTTGACATTCATTACAAATCTTCTATTCCTGATGACTGACTGAAAAGTTTCTACCCACACAAGAAACAGATCAGTATCTATCATGGCTTTCAAAAGATGAAGTATTGAATCTTCTGTTATGAGGGAAAATATTTATTAATATCATACAATTTCAGTTCATAATTTCCCAGCCTCATTTAACTGTGATTCTGATTTTAAGAGTTTCCATTATAAGATTAAAGAATGCGTGTGTAGTCTTGGCTTAAATAGGAACAGAATTTGGAACATTCTTGCTACTTTAAACTAGCAACTATGCCAAGTCTAGAAATGTGCTTCTTCTTTTCAAGTCCTTAACTGTGTTGCACTACACAACGGATTGGTGACTGCCTCCAAAAATCTGAAAGGTGCCCCAACATATAGAAGCCTTGCCTAGCATGTGTCAGGTCTCTAGGTTTGAGCCTCTGCAGGAAAGCTCAGAAGGGTCTAGGAACAAAGTGTACTAAATTAATTTTAGTTGCCCTATACCAGTGGATCACGGCCCTCTGGGGATCAAATAACCCTTTTAACAAGGTCACCTAAGACCATCAGAAAACACAGATTTTCACATTATGATTCATAACAGTAGCAAAATTAAAGTTGTGAAGCAGCAATGAAAGTATTTTTTACGGTTGGGGGTCACCACAATGTGAGGAACTGTATTAAAGGGTCACATCATTAGGAAGGCTGAGAACCACTGCCCTAAGCCCTAAGCCATCTCATGGATATGTTTTTTTAAGGCTCTAGCATTCTCCATATCCAGCTGACCTAAGCTGTGAGAGATTGTTACTTTCTTTTTAATCATCAGTTTATTGATTATAACTATTATTGATAAGGTGGGCTATGCAAGCTTAATAAAAACAAGCGGTAACCCAAAACTGTTCCCACTCTATATCTGAAAACCCATAAATAGGATGGAAAAGGAAGTAACCCTATTCCAAAGAAAATTACAACTATTTCTGGAATTCCATAACTTCTCCTCTGTTTGAAAGAAAACTTTAAGCAATACTTCCCTTGCATAAAACTTGGCCATCAAGCTATCCAAAATCCCATATTGCTACTCTCTCCTCAGAAGCCTGCATCCACCCCTTGAGTAGTATTTCCCTGCCTTATAATTAACCTTTAATACTTTATCTTATCTTTCCATTTTTATCTTTGACAGAGACAAGAACTAAAACACTGGCTAGAGGGTCTCAATATATTTAGGGTCTTCTCAGGCTTTAGCATCTTTAAGAATTACTATCCATGTTGTCCTTAAAAAAGTGCAACAATTCTTTCTTGATTTTAAAACTGTTTCAGACTTTACTTGCCAAGAAATGGATGCTTTAGGTTTAAAAGGCTCTCAGGATTTTACCTTGGAACACCCAGTTCATGGGGGGGCCTCTTGCCACTGCTGCGATCCCACCTTGAACAGTGCTCATTAGCTAGCAATGCTGATGCTCCTGAGCTCCTCCTCAGCTGTGGAGTTGGGAAACTGCTTCTGCTACTCAATCCCTGCCAAATAATTTCAAATTATCATCCTTTAATATGCTATATATAACGACATGTGAAAATATTAATATAATATGTGCAGGCAAAACAAAAGTTCACTCTGAAAATCTTGCAGCTTTCCACGTCCACTTCCAACTTCCATAATTTATATTGTTAATCTATTGATTTTTTTTCAAATAAAAAAGCTCCTGAACTTTTGTTACAAACTACACATTTTATTTTTTACATTTTACTCTTAGGTTCAAGAAAAAGAAAAAATCGTAATTTTAAAAATGGGTTTGAAAGACTGACACTAAAACTCCACTTCAGATGACCAGGTTAGGACCCAGGGTGAGCATCAATTTTTATATTTTCAGCAAAACATATCTAAGTACATGATAGCTAATATAGAGAAATTCCAGGATTCTCAGTTAGCTTTAAAACTAATGATTAAATTAAGTACAGCGAATCGTAAACATTTTACTGTAGTAATTTTTGACAAAATTCTCAACTGACCTAAACATCCAATTATAGGGAATACAATTTCCCCACTGCAGACACTACACTATCAAAAAGCTAAACATTATATATACGTGTATACACACACACACATTTTCACAAGGACAGTGATTTTGTAAAAGTCTGTGGTAAGTCAGATGCACAGTGAAAACATTCTATATACAACCCTTGTTTACTCTGACTTAGCTTCATATAAACTTTCTTAGTTCATAGAGTTCATAGCATATGTATAAAATATTTCTATTGAATTATCTGTCCCTATTCCCTTTCCTTTACTATTTTTTTTGACAAATTCTGTGGCTCTTTTCTATAAAAAAGTAAGTCTTAGTATGTCTATACTTTACCAAAGTAAGAGACAAATTAGATATGAAATACTAATAAGAAATTTAAATAACAAAGAAAACAAGATTGTTACTTCCTGGTAATCTTAAATGACTAACATCAGCAGATTCCAGCACCCTAAATTACTATAATTAACTATAATGCTTAGGAAATAAGCTATTTAGACTTTCTACTTAATTAATATCATGCTTAAAATGGTTTTTAAATGTACAAGAAAACTTTTCTATACAGCAAGTACAACAGCATCATAATGAGTTCAATGGGGGTTTTCTGCTTAGATTACTTTGTAAGACTTTTGAAGCAAAGCGTTAGTATGTAGCCCGGTCCTCTGGCTTCCACCTCCCCCGCGCTGCAGTTACAGGAGGACACCACTATATCCTGCTAATGGTTAAAGAATTGCTCTCTTTAATAATCACTACCTCAGATCAATAAATGTCAGTGGGAAATGAAAAAGAAAAACATACTGGATGAAAACTCAAAGATATCTTAGCATTATTTCACAGATTTCTGACTATTGTCCCTTTGGGTGTTTGTGATTATATGGTTATGTGGTGCACTAAAAAAGTCACATGAATTAATACAATTGTTAAATGAGCTTTAGTGAATGGGCAGCATTTGCTAAACTTTTTAAAAGTAAAAGCACCAACTATCTATGAGCCAGATGATCAATAGGTTTCAAGCCTGTAACTGTCCTTACTTACTTAAATTTTCAACATTTCTAAACCCCAATGTTGGGACCTGACAAAAATGAAATGAACTGACCAAAAGTCCCTCAATTCCCATATTTCCCTTTTCTAGGTTCTATATAAACTAGTACAATTTAACAAAATTAACTTGTTTGAATTTTATCTTTTCTTGGTTAGGTTTTCTTGGTTAGCTGCAGAATCAGTTAAACTACAATGATCCCTAAAATATTTCTAACTTTAAAACTTTATGATTGCAGTTATTAGTGAAGATGTACAATATAGCAATAGATAATAAACAGCACTATGAACAAGCATAATATGTACCAAGTTAATATATCCTGTATGTATTCGTTTTTAAAGTAAACCTTAGTTTTAAGTACCAAGGCAGGTTGCTACCCATGGGGGACCTCCCCCTACTCTGAGGGAGAGGAGAGAGAAGGGCGAGGAGAGGAGTGTGAGAGAGGGGACTGAGAGGAGAGGGGCTACAATCAGGATGTAAAATGAGTAAATGAATGAATAAATTTAAAAAAAATTAATTCCATAACTAATTATTGAAAAACCAATGCTCGCTTAGAGATAAAAATGTCAGTGAGGCAGGGTTTTAAATCTGTAAAAATCATTAAGTAATAACATTATAATGGTCATTTGTTCTTGGTTCAACAAGTGTAATTCCAGGACACTATAAAAGAAAGGAAATTAATGACATGATCTCGTTTATATAAGCCTGAAACTAAGTTCCTTGCTGCTTTCTAATTCTTACTACAATGATACCAAATAGTTCTTAGCACATAAATTGTAACTGCTAAATATAGAGTGCTATTTAAAATAAAAACAGCTAGAGTCATAACATTTGCCCAGCATATGCAAGGCCCTGGGTTCAATCCCCAGCACTGGAATGAAATTAATGAAAAGTACAGACTTACTTTAATTTATAAATGCCTATAAAGCCACAAGCAATATGATATAATATCAAAGAAGCTGATCCTTGGAAAGAAAACTATGTATTACCTAACATTTGGAGGAATGTTTTTAATAAAAACAAATCATTAAATAAGGCTGGATGGTTAATGTATTTTAACCTTGTGAAGTTTTCGATCTCCTTTCTCTACTGGATCTTCTACTTCAGAGCAGGGATAAAATCCAGGAAATGGTGTGAGAGGATGAATCTTTGGCCTACAGGAACCTGAGAAAGCACCCATCAAGCTACTGATGCTCCGCAGAGAAGAAATGACTTGCGGAGGAAGGCTCTGGTCAATCAGAAGGTCTGACACCATATTGCGAGCTTCATTTAGCACTGAAAGATCAACTCCATTTCCACCTCCAGAATTCTAAAAAACAAAAAAAGGAAAATTATGTGTTTGT
This sequence comes from Meriones unguiculatus, assembly GCF_030254825.1. NCBI lineage: Eukaryota > Metazoa > Chordata > Mammalia > Rodentia > Muridae > Meriones > Meriones unguiculatus. The sequence goes on from NC_083361.1 coordinate 25,585,495, forward strand.
TACATAGAAATTTTAACACTAAAACAAAAAAAAAAAACAAAAAAAAACCTGATTTAAACTAAAGTGTTTCTTATAATGCCTAATAATATAACTTTGTTAATTATAAAATTTTAATCATATGACTTGTCATGAATAACAATAAATAATAAAATTCTAACTTGAGGTATGTGTGTGTAACAGATACTATAAGCTTTAGTATTTTTGGTACTAAAAATACTAAATATAAGCTTTAATATTTTTGATAATATGGTTTTATTTCTTTAGCCTATGTCATAACAAATGGTAGTCATTACTTCATAACTAGCAGATAACTAAATATGTGTTAACTCTAAAGTCTACAATCCTGCTACTTCAGTAATTTATTGATGACCTCCTTACCTTCATGGCAAAACTTATAAAAATTTAAGCTCTTGTGTCATAACCTTACTTAAGAAGCATCATGACAGATGTGCTGCAAAGATTCCTGGATTTGAAGTCTAGACTTTAAACTTAAGGGTGACCTTTAACATACATAAAAGTGTATCAGTGTTATTGTAAAAAAAAAAAATGTGAGAGTACAGAAAAAAATGGTATGAGGATTTAAAAGAACAAAAGGTAAGTTTGAACTGAGTGAGAAAAAAATGTATGAATGTCATAGTTGGAGTGAGAATCTAAAACTTTGGTAGAATTTAATTTAAAATTGTTGAGAACATTGTATCTCAAGTTATTTGTCAATGTAGGGTCATGTAGGGCCATAAAAAGAAAATACAAAACACATAAAAGAGAGGAAAGAAGAGGTGATCGGAGCTAATATAATTTTAGAGTATAGTCAGTGTTCACGTAGAAGGCAAATGTATGTCAGGAAATGACAGAATTATAGAAAACAAGTATTTGGTGCAGAGTCTAGCAAGTAAAGTACAAAGTCAAGAAGCATAAGTCTGCCTGGCCTGTGTCTGCAACAGAACATGGACCTGGGGCAACTGGAAGAAAAGTGATGATAAAAGAGGTAGTTGGTGAGTCAGAGTGTCAAAAGGCAAAAAGGAACTCACTGAAATTTGTGAATTCTTTTATGTCTATGACAAGGCCTTGCTTTTCAGTTCTAGTTGAGACAGAGAAGTAGTAAGCAAGACAACATGATTCAACACAGATTAAGTTGAATATTCAACCAATTTATAATGTTAATGTTGAACAAATTCCATTTCTCACTGTCTTATATTCAGTAAAAATCTTGAGTTTGTACAGAAAGCTAATAATTGTTTCTGCATCTTAAATGTTACTGAAGGAGAAACAGACAGGAAGAGACAAAGGCAGAAAGACAGATGGCAAAGAAGGAAGCAAGGAGAACCTGCAACTGGCACACTGAGAGTGGCTGTGCTTGGCCTAAAAAATAATTTGATCTCTGACCATTCTTGTACCATAATTTCAGAGGTGCTTAATTAATAGTTGCTGTTATTGAAATTAATGTAAGATGAGTTTACATTTTTATTTAGGTCTACTATGAAGCAAAGTATTTCAACCAGTTCTCTGAGGAAACTTGTAGTATTCTCAAACTACTTTCAGTAAGAGAAACTACTTGGCCAACTCTATCAGGGCAACTCCAGCCTAAAGGTAGAAAAGCTGACTTAAATACTGTCTCACACATTCAGGCAACACAGCACAGCCAAGTATTCAGGGCACAAAAAAGCAAAGACTCAGAGCTAAGACAGAAGACAGAAATGAATTCAAAGGAAGTAACAGAAGGAAGTGCCTTCTCCTCTAGTCCCTGGACTGGGAAGCAGAAGCAAGATAACAACAGACACAGCATTCTTTGAAAACTGTGGCAATACTATGCACACACTGTGCTGCATCTTAGCTCCAAGGCCTACCACCTACAGACGTTGGCCTGTGGCAAATGTGGCCACCCTGCCAAGGGCAAGACAAAGCATAACTGGAGCTGTACCCTGCCAAGGCTGAGACAACACACTACCGACCCTGGGTGGGTTAGGCATCTAAAAATTATCTATAGAAGATGTGGCCATGGGTTCCATGAAGGAACAACACCTGCACCCAAGAGGGCAGCTCTGCATAAAATAAATGCAGTTGTAAAGTCAATATCCTGGTTTTAAAAAGTGAACTCAGACGTCTAGATGGCTCATTATGATTTGCTTGCTGCTCTTCCATAGGGCCTGGGTTTGGCTCCCAGCACCCACAGTGAACCCACTGGTACAGATAACCTATCGCTCTAGCTGTGGCCTGAGACCAGTCATAATCACATACATATACATTTTTTTATAAACAGCTGTGCTATTCTTCCTCCCTGGAGGAACTTGCTAGTGATTCATAACTGGCACAAGATAGGGAGGATGGGAGGCAGAGCATTCACAGGAGACAGAAAGGGGCTCTCTTCAGTCTCCAGTGTCTGGGAAAACAAATTCAGAAAGGTTTAAAGGCAAGTAAAACTCTATGAAGGCAGAACTTAAAAGGGCAAGCAAGATCATAATAGAAGAAAACAAAGAAACAAGCTTAAATTAAATACTGCTTTTCTATTAAAGGCATTTGCCCATTCATAAACAGTTGCCAGAGATAAAACAAAGCAGAAATCCTCAAAAATATTTCTATTTTGTAGAGAATCTTTCAATTCATATTAAAATTTAGTTAATTTTATGTCTAAATTTTTATTTGAAGAAAGGTATCCTGGGTCAGTGAAACAGCTTAGTGAGTGAACCATACTTGTCACCAAGCCTGAAATCCTGAGTTTAATCCCTAAATCCCTTATGGTGAAAGGAGAGCAGTGAGTTCACATGTTATTCTCTGATACCCACATGCCTCTCCCAACCCAAACGATAGATAGGTAGAGATAGATAGACAGACAGACAGACAGACAGATAGATAGATATCATTTTAGTTTATCTTGAACTATAGGACACATTTCTAAATAAGTCAAACTTACCCAAACCAGGAAATTAATTATAAATATACAACAGATCTAAACTTTGGAAAATTAAACAATAAAGCATCTAGAAGGGAGCATAGAAAAAAAAATCTTTACTCTTGAGGCAGAGTTTTTCAGTATACCTTAGATGTACATATAATTCGTATGTAGGCATATAGCTATACATACATTGCCATATATCTATGTAAGTCATGTCCAGGATATATTAAGAACTTCCACTAATTGCTAAGCGAATAATAAAATCTTACACAAAATTTGACCAGTGGCTACCTGGGTGACCAACTAAAATAAGAAATAGGCCTCAGCTGGAGAGATGGCTCAACAGCTAAAAGCACTGACTACTCCTCCAGAGGACTTGGGTTCAATTCCCAGCACCCACATGGCAGTTCATAACTGTCTGTAACTCCAAGATCTGATACTGACACAGATATACATGCATGCAAAACACAAATGCACATAAAAATGAAAATAAATTATTAAAAAAAATAAACAGCCCTCAATCTGATGAGTTATCAATAAGAGCGTTACATAGTTACCAGGATTTTGCTACCAAATTTTATAGGAATGCAAAGCAACTGGAACCTTCCTACATTGATGGATGTTAAATAAAATGAACACAAACTCTGGGAAACTGTCTGGCACTGTCAAATGAAAGTGAACAAGCTGGAAATCCACTCTACATTGTGTACCTGAGAAAAAGACTGTTCCACCAATATCGTTTGCAATAGACAAAAAAACTGAGCATCAAAAACAAAGTGAAACACAACCAGGCAATGGTGGTGCATGTCTTTAATCCCAGCACTAGGGAGGCAGAGGCAGTTGGATATCTGTGAGTTCCAGTGCAGCTTGGACTACAGAGCAAGTTCCAAAACAGCCAGAACTACACTGGGAAACCTTGTTTTGAAAAACCAAAATCCAAACCAAAACAAAAGTGGAACAAAACAATATAATTGATATAATATATTCATTCAGTGGAATAAATGGAAAATAAACAGGCTACTGATTTATCCAAAACTAATTAATCTCATAGCCGAGTTAATAGGTAAACACACACACACAAATACACATATACACACAAACGTATTTTTAAAAAGCTACAGTGAAGCGGCAGAATTCAGGACTGACATAACCCCAGAAGGATGCTCAATAACTTAGAAGATGGACTAAGAGGGATTGAAACTGTTAATTTTTCAGTGTAAGAAAATAGATTGAGTTGTACATTTATGAGCTGTGTACTTTTATAAATGAATGCTACAATTTGATAAAGGTTATAAGAAAGGAAGAGGAAAAAGCAAAAAGGACAGAGATGCCTAATAACATACACTAGCCTGTCAAACGAGCCCACAGGTCTGAACTTATTGCTTATTTGTGTTTATATTTTGCCACTAATTTGGATTCTCTTTTAACTGGAAACTGATCATCTTTGTAAGTATGAATGTGATAAAATCCATTCAAAGAAACATCCCATTTCAAGTCAAGTGTGGCCTGCTCCTGTGGTAGACCTTGGTAAGCATTATTTTGCTTACCAAGGTCCAGAGGGCATTTTTATTCTAGGGGCTATTGTGGCTATTGCACACACTGTTTTTCTTTAAAAAAAAAAAATGGGGCTAAAGTGGTGATTCTGCAGTTAAAAGCACTGCTGCTAGTTCAGAGAATCTGGCTTCAGTTCCCAGAACCCACATGGTGGTTCACAACCATCTATAATTCTATATACTCTTTTATTGACTTTGGAAGCACTCCATGTACATGGTGCGTGGCACATATACATCCATATCATAAAAAGTAATAGAACAAAACCACTTAAATGCAAAATAAAAATCAGCCATTCCAAAGAGCATGCAAAGGTTGGTAGTGAGACAATTAGTGAAATAAAGCTAAGAGAATGCTATATTTTCTGTAAATATAAATACTTAAATGATTAAATACTTCATATTTCTTCCTGTAAATATAAATACATACATGATTAAATACTTCATATTTCTTTATTATTGTGAAAAAACTTTCTAAATGCCATGAGTTTTATAGAGTAGATGATACATATGCATATTTGTAATTCAAAAACACCTACCAAAATAAAAACTTAGCAGTTTGTATAAAATACAGTAACATCATGTTACTGTATGAAAATATATCGAGTTTCTCTTTCTCCTTATACTCTATTTTCATTTTCTGTTTCAGATACATAAATCTCAAGTGATAAAAAAAGAGCTTAAAGAATATATTATTCTGTAGAAGGACTATCTTGTATGTTGTATGGATGTAGCATCTGTCAATAATAAATCTGATGACCTATAGCTTAGGTAGGAAATGGGAGTAGAACATCAGTAGGTAGAAAGAATTCTGGGATAGAGTGAGGCACATGAGATGCAGCCACCAACTGTGAGGATGGACACATGGTATATGAGCCCAAGTAACCAGCCACATTATTTTAAGTTATGAGCTAGTCAGAGAAGAGCCTAGTTATATAGCCTAGGTATTTGTATAATATTTAATATTTGTATGATATTTAATATTTAATTTGTATAATATTTAATGAGTTTTTATTCCATGAGCATAAAGCCTGAAGAAAAACCTTCCTACAACATTATCCCATCTCCATTTACCCATGTATATATAAAGTGTGAAAAAATAGGAATACATTACTAGAAGTCAGGCCAAGGATCATCTCCGGGGATACAGTAGGCTGAGGTTCTGAGGTGGTAGTAATGCTCTCTTTTTTTTCCCACTTGGGCACTACTTACATTGGAGGTGTAGCTTGTAAAAAATCTACTAAACTCTACAGTTTACTGAACATATATTAAAAATCAGTAAGAAATATATTTCAGAAAATCAATAAATAAAATGCTTTCTTTCCCTAATAAAATTCTTTGCCAGTTGATTTAGTCTTCCATATGTGACCCACATCAGTGTTCCACACCAAAAAACAAAACTAAACAAAAAAACCACCTCATCCTTAATATAAAGATATTAGTTTCTTTTCAGCCATGACTTTATTAGAAATACTTTTAAAACAACTACTTTTCTTTTTCCTTTATATTTAATAAACTTTTACAAAATCTGTAAATGTTTTTTATTTCCTCAGATGAAGGGACAAGATGAGAGCCAAACCCAAGCTTCCTAATAAATGGCTTGGGCTGAGCCCAGGGCAATTCTATCTAAATATACCTAGCCTAGACCTGGAAGCTTCTAGCCTCTCTATAATCTAATTTTCAGCAAGCTCCAGACTTCAGCTTCTAGCCTCCATCTGGTAACCTCAGCCTAGAAGGTTTTCAGTCTCCAAGACTCACTGCTGAAAAAACTCACTCTTTCTAGCTCTTTCTGTACTTTGGCTGGCTGGTTCAAATCAGTTTTTCTGGCTTAAATGCCTCTCCAAGCTGGCTGATTCAAACTGGATTCTGTTGGCTTCTCACTGAATTACTCTGCTTGGAAAAACTGCCTCTGAACTCCACAAACTGAACTGTAACCAAACTGTACTATACTGAGTGCACAAACTCTAATGTATTACTATACTATCTCTCTCTGAACTACTCTTAAGTAACAGAGAGAGAGAGAGAGAGAGAGAGAGTTGGGTGCATGTTATCTCTTACTCGTCTCATCAAATCTTTCTCTGATTTGTCACTTTGTCTGCCCCTAAATTAGACCCCATTGTTTTGGATTAAAAGTGTATACTAAAGGCATGTCTATATTCCAGCCAGAGGAATTAAAGCTGTGTATTCCAGCTGTATCGCAGAGCTACGTCTTTGGATGTGATTCCTTGTCAGCGTAGTCATGCTACTGAATTAAAATTATTCTACAAAAAATCTGCTTCCATAAAGATTTTGGTTAACTTACCTCAGATTTAAAAAAAAGAAAAAAATTATTTTATTCTTCAGAAATCATGCGAGTGTACTAATCCTGTGAGTAACTTTATCTAAATGAAGGGTAATTTCTACAGACATCAACACCATTCATGCTCACCTGGTAATGAGGTTTACACCACTGCTTCAAGTCCCAGTCCCAGAGAATCATCTGAAAAAAGAATATTTGGTTAAAAGTCATGAACAAACACATGCAAAGACAAGCTGCACCCTCTTCCATCTGAGACCTACAACAGCTCAGACATCAGAAAGGGAATTGGGGAGATGAGAATAAAAATAATCTCTTCATGGATTACTTCATTAATTTATATAATATATAACTGAGCAATCCAAAGAATAAAGCATGTACAGACCTAAAGCACTACAGTAACTTATATTAGCCTTCAAGCATTTATTATTGGAATAGAAATATGGCTCAGAAGTTAAAAGCACTTAATGTTCTCACAGGTGACCCAGGTTCAAATCCCAGCACTCACATCAGGTGACTCACAACTACCTATAGCTCCAATTCTAGGAGATACAGTGTCCCTTTCTGGACTCCATGGGAATTGCATCCACATGGTATATATACAAACAAACACATACAAATAAATAAATTTTAAATATAAAAAAATCTCAAAAAAAGCAGATCTAAAATTGTCACTAAAGATGCAGGACTCCTATGGACAAAAGTTCAGAACTTCATGTGTACTGGGTTAAATTACATTTAAAGAAATGTTTAAAAGAATCAAAGTATACTCCCTTCGATTCTCAGCCCACAGCTCAGTCTCCATCTCAGCAGGCCTACAGACACACAGAGGACAGACAGGGGAGAGAGACATTTAGAGGCTAGCCCCTGACTTCTGGGAGCTTCTAGTGCAAGCTTGGCAGTTGTGAGCTAAACCCTGCCAACTGCACACTCCATCTCCAGAACCACAGTCCTACCTGCATTCCAGAGGCTTGCTAACAATAAGGACCACCAGATAAGAATCACAGCATCAACCCCTGCCTGAAGGTCCATCTAAAACACTCCCAACAGAGGTAAACCTCATCTGCTCCCCACTGTTCCATGTACTGGCCCACAACTGGGCCTGTACTCCCTGAGGCCTGCCATACCAGGGACAAGCAGAGGGCTAAAGGCCAGGATAAGAACACAACATGAAATAGGGGAATATGGAACCACCAAAACCCAGCTACAATACTAAGCAAGTCCAAGATATTTTAACACATCTGAAGCACCAAAAAAATGACCTTAAATACAATTTTATAATGATAGAGAATTTAGAAAATTAATAAGTTCCTTAAAGAAATACAGGAAAATGAAGTCAGAGAGATGCCTTTAAAGAGGAAGTGAAGAAATCCCTAAAAGAAATATAGGAAAATACAACTTAATAGGAGAAAGAAATGAATAAAGCTGTTCAAGACATGAAAATGGAAATAGAAGCAACAAAAAAAAGCATTCTGAAGGAATCCTGAACATAGAAAACCTAGGGAAAACAAAACAAAGGATGTAAACATCTTTTCTTTTTTTTTTTAATTTTAATTACAGTTTACTCACTTTGTATCCTGGCTGTAGGCCCTCGTCATTCCCTCCAAATCCCACCCTCCCTCCCTTTCCTCCTCCCATGCTCCTCTCCAAGTCGACTAACAGGGGAGGTCCTCTTCCCCTTCTATCTGACCCTAGTTTATCAGGTCTCATCAGGAATGGCAGCACTTTCCTCCTTTGTGGCCTGGAAAGGTGGTTCCACACTCAGGGGTAGGAAATCAAAGATCCAGCCACAGAGTTCATGTCAGGTCATAGACAGTATGGGTTCCCAGTACTAGGGAACTCACTTGGATACTGAGCTGCCATGTGCTACATCTGACCAGGGGTTCTAGCTAATATCCATGAATGGACCTTGCTTGGAATATCAGTCTCAGCAAAGACCCCTGGGTCCAGATATATTTGGTCCTGTGGAGCTCCGGTCCTCTTCAGGTCTTTACTAACTACCCTTTCTTTCATAAGATTCCCTGTACTCTGCCCAAAGTTTGGTTATGGGTCTCATCATCTGCTTTGATACACAGCTGGGTAAAGTCTTTCAGAGGCCCTTTGTAGTAGGCTCCTATCATGTTTCCTGTTTTCTCCTTCTTCCAATGTCCATCCTGTTTGTATCTTTGAGTGAGGATTGATCATCCTACCCAGGGTCCTCCTTCTTGCTTGGTTTCTTTAGGTGTACAGACTTGTGTAGGTTTATCCTACATTATAAGTCTAGTATCCAGTTGTAAATGAGTATATACCGTCTGTGTCTTTCTGCTTCTGGGATACCTCACTCAGGATGATCTTTCCTAGATCCCACCATTTGCCTGCTAATTTCATGATTTCCTTGTTTTTAACTGCTGAGTAGTTTTCCATTATGTAAATGTACCACAATTTCTGTATCCATTCCTCCATTGAAGGACATCTGGGTTGTTTCCAGGTTCTGGCTATTATGAATAAAGCTGCTATAAACATGGTGAACAAATGTACTTATTGTGTACTTGAGCATCTTTTGGATATATGCCTAGGAGTGGTATAGCTGGATCTTGAGGAAGCACTATTCCTAATTGTCTAAGATAATGACATCCAAAGTGGTTGTACAAGTTTACATACCTACCAGCAATGGAGGAGGGTTCCCTTTTCACCACATCCTCTCCAGCATGTGTTCCCACGTGAGTTTTGATCTTAGCCATTCTGATGGGTGTGAGGTGAAATCTCAGGGTCGTTTTGATTTGCATCTCCCTGATGGCTAAGGACATTGAGCATTTCTTTAAGTGTTTCTCTGCCGTTCTACAACCCTCTACAGAGAGTTCTCTGTTTAGCCTCGTACCCCATTTTTTAGTTTGATTACTTAATTTGTTGCTGTTTAACTTCTTGAGTTCTTTATATATTCTGGATATTAGCCCTCTGTCAGATATAGAGTTGGTGAAGATCCTTTCCCAGTCTGTAGACTGTCGTTTTGTTTTGACGACAGTGTCTTTTGCATTACAGAAGCTTTTCAGTTTCATGAGGTACCATTTATTTATTTTTGATCTTAGAGCCTGTGCTGTTGGTGTTCTGTTCAGGAAGTAGTCTCCTGTGCCAATGTGTTCTAGGCTCTTCACCACTTTTTTTTTTTCTAACTGATTTAGTGTATCTGGTTTTATGTTGAGGTCTTTGATCCACTTGGACTTTAGTTCTGTGCAGGGTGATAAATATGGATCTATTTTCACTTTTCTGCATGTAGACATCCAGTTGGACCAGCACCATTTGTTGAAGGTGCTGTCTTTTTTCTCTTGAATGGATATGGCTTCTTTGTCAAAAATCAAGTATCCATAGGTGTGTGGGTTTATTTCTGGGTCTTGTTTTTGGTTCCATTGATCCACTATTCTGTTTCTATGCCAATACCATGCAGTTTTTATTACTATTGCTCTGTAGTGCAGCTTGTAGATTAGGGATGGAGATACCTCCAGATGATCTATTATTGTACAGGATCGTTTTGGCAATTCTGTTTTTTTTTTTTTTTTTTTTTTTTCTATATGAAGTTGAGAATTTTTCTTTCAAGGTCTGTAAAGAATTGTGTTCGTATTTTGATGGGAATTGCATTGAATCTGTACATAACTTTTGGCAGAATGGCCATTTTCACTCTGTTAATTCTACCAATCCATGAGCATGGGGGATCTTTCCATCTTCTGATATCTTCTTCTTTTTCTTTCTTCAGAGACTTGAAGTTTTTTCACTTGCTTGGTTAGAATCACACCAAGGTACTTTATGTTATTAGTGGCTATTGTGAAGGGTGTTGTTTCCCCTAATTTCTTTCTCAGCCCTTTTGTCTTTGATATACAAGAGGGCTTCTGATTTTTTTTTAGTTAATTTTGTATCTAGCCACTTTGCTGAAGGTGTTCTCTGGTTGAATTTTTGGGGTCACTCAGGTATACCATCACATCATCTGCAAATAGTGATTCTTTGACTTCTTCTTTTCCAATTTGTATCCCCTTCATCTCCTTTAATTGTCTTACTGCTCTAGCAAGGACTTCATTACTATGTTGAAGAGATATGGAGACAGTGGGAAACCTTGCCTTATCCCTGATTTCAGTGGGATTGATTCAAGTTTCTCTCCATTGAGTTTGATGTTGGCTATAGGCTTGCTGTATACTGCCTTTACTATGTTTAGGTATGTGTCTTGTATCCCTGATCTCTCCAAGACTTTAAACATGAATGGGTGTTGGATTTTGTTGAATGCTTTTTTGACATCTAAGGAGATAATCATGTGGTTTTTCTCCTTCAGTTTCTCTATATGGTGGATTACATTGAGGGATTTCTGTATATTGAACCACCCTTGCATGCCTGGGATGAAGCCTACTTAGTCATGGTGGATATCTTTTATGTGTTCTTTGATTTGGTTTGCAAGTATTTTGTTGAGTATTCTTGCATCAATGTTCATAAGATAGGTCTCAAGTCCTCTTTTATTGTTGGGTCTTTGTCTGGTTAGGTATCAAGGTGACTGTGGCTTCATAGAATGAGTTTGGTAATGATCCTACTGTTTCTATTTTGTGGAATAGTTTGAAGAGAATTGGAGGTAGCTCTTCTCTGAAGGTCTGGTAGAATTCTGCGCTGAAACCATCTGGCCCTAGGCTTTTTTTGGAAGGGAGACTGTTGATGATTGCTTCAATTTCCTTGGGGAATATAGGGCTATTCAGTCTTTCTACCTGATCTTGACTTAATTTTGGTAAATTGAATCTATCAAGAAAATTGTCCTTTTCATTTAGATTTTCAAATTTTGTGGCATATAGGCTTTTGTAGTATGACCAAATGATTGTTTAGCTTTCCTCAGTGTCTGTAGTTATGTCTCCCTTTTCATTTCTGATTTTGTTGATTTAGATAGTTTCTCTCTGCCTTTTAGTTAGTTTGGCTAAGGGTTTGTCTATCATGTTAGTTTTCTCAAAGAACCAGCTCTTGGTTTCATTGATTCTTTGAATAGTTTTATTTGATTCTAATTTATTGTTTTCAGCCCCAAGTTTGATTATTTCCAGCCATCTGCTCCTCCTGGGTGTATTTACTTCTTTTTTCTAGGGCTTTCGGTTGGGCCATTAAGTTGCTTGTATGAGATGATACAAATTTCTTCTTGAAGGCTCTTAGTGCTATAAATTTTTCTCAGAGCACTGCTTTCATTTGTCCCATAAATTTGGGTATGTTGCACCTTCATTTTTGTTGAATTCAAGGAAGTCTTTAATTTCTTTATTTCTTCCTTAACTCAGCTGTCACTGAGTAGCAAGTTGTTTAGTTTCCATGTGCGTGTAGGCTTTTTCCTATTTCCATTGTTGTTGAGGTCCAGCTTTAGTCCACGGTGGATAGATAGAATACAGGGGATTAGTTGGTATAATGTTCTTTTAAAATGTATATGCCTTACCCTTGTTAATTCAAATGCTGATTTCCCCACCCCCAACTCTCTGGTTTCAATCTGGATATTGCATTGTGATACTCACTATAAGCATCCTGTCTCAACTCTTGTGTAAACAGGACACAAATAAAGCAACTAGATACAATGTTGTGCAATGGGAGGAGCCAGAGGACAGGAAAGAGGGGAGGAGCTAGAGAACAGGAAGGGGCGAGAAGGAGGAGGAGCTCGAGGAGAGGAGTGCACGAGCAGAGCAGAGCGGGAGCGAGAGCTTGGAGGACTTGGAGCATGAACCAGACCTAAGATTTCACAAAAAGCAAGTATAATGTGGGAAATCTAAATGTTAGGAAACTGAGGGCTTGGAGGTTTAGGAGAGAGTAAATATTGCCCAGCATTGTGTTCTAGGTTAACTAAAAACGCAGTCTCTGTGTGGTGATTTGATTTTACAGCTGCTGAGGATTAACAGCAGCGTTACAAGAAGATAAAACAATAGTAAATATCAGTAACCGCCTACAACAATCTTGTATCTGTTTAGGCTTGCTTTGTGACCAACTATATGGTCTATTTTGGAGAAGGTTCCATGAGGTGCAATTTCAGAGTTTCAGATCCTTTGCCCCTCAGAAATGGTGCATGCTGGTTGCCACCATCTTGGATCCCCTCTGAACAGAATTCTATCATCTTCACATATCTACAGAACATTCTATCCAAACAAAAAAATACCTTACAAGGCAAGCCTCAACAGATATAAGAAAGTTGAAATAACTCCTTGTATTTTATCAGGCCACCACAGATTAAAACCGGACTTCAACAACAACAGAAACAAGAGAAAGCTTATACACTTCTGGAAAATTTACTCATTGACCACTGGAACAGGGATAACAAATAAAAACAAATAATGAAATTAAAAGATTTTCTGTAATGCAATGAAAAGGAAGGCACAACGTATCCAAACTTATAGGACACAATGAAAACTGCTAAGAGGAAAGTTCATAACACTAAGTGCCTTCATAAAGAAATTGGGGAAATTTCATACTAAAAATTTTAAAGTAACCTGAAACCTCTAGAACAAAAAGAAGCAAACACACCAAAGAAGAATAGACAGCAGGAAATAATCAAACCCAGGGCTGAAATCAATAAATAAGAAACAAATACAATACAAAGAATCAACAAAACCAAGAGCTGGTTCTTTGAGAAAAGCAACAAGATTAACAAACATTTAGCCAAACTAACTAAAGGTAGAGAGACAGCATCCAAATTAACAAACTCAGAAGTGAAAAGAGGGATACAACAACAGACACTAAGGCAATCCAAAGAATCATTAGGTCTTCAAAATCCTGTATACTACAAAATTGAAAAATCTAAATGAAAGGGGATGATTTTCTTGATAAATGCCACTTACCAACATTAAATCAAGATCAGGTGAACAACTTAAATAGACCTATAAACAGGGGTTGTTCAATATACAAAAATCTATCAATATAATCGACCATGTAAACTAACTGAAAGAAAGAAACCACATGATCATCTCATTAGATGCTGAAAAGCCTTTGACAAAATCTAACACCTCTTCATGTTAAAAGTCTTGGTGAGATCAAAGATATGTCATATACCTAAACATAATAAAGGCAATATACAACAAAGCCAATAGTCAATATCAAATTAAGTGGACAGAACCTTAAAGCAATTCCATTAAAATCAAGGACAAGACACGGCTGCCCACTCTCTCTGTATCTATTCAATATAATACTTGAAGTTCTAGCTGAAGCTAAAGGAGATCAATGGGATACAAATTGGAAAGGAAGAAGTTAAAGTATCACTATTTGCAGATGATATGGATAGTATGCCTCAGTGATGACCAAAATTCTAACAGAGAACTCCTACAGCTGATAAACACCTTCGGCACAGTGACAGGATACAAAATTAACTAAAAAAAAAAATCAGTAGCCCTCCTTTATACAAGCAATCAATGGGCTAAGAAAGAAATTAGAGAAACAACACCCTTCACAATAGCCATAAATAATACAAAATATTATTTATGGTGTAAATATCTTGGTGTAACTCTAACCAAGCAAGTGAAAACTTGTATGATAAGAACTTCAAGTCTTTGAAGAATGAAATGGAAGAAAATATCAGAAGATTTCGAACAATCTCCCATGTTCAAGGATTGGCAGGATTAACATAGTAAAAATGGCAATCTTACCAAAAGCAATCTACAGATTCAATGCAATTCCCATCAAAATTCCAACACAATTCTTTACAGACTTTGAAAGAACAATTCTCAACTTCATATGGAAAAATAAAAATCCCAGGATAGCTAAAACAATCCTGTACAATCAAATAACTTCTGGAGATATAACCATCTCCAATATCAAGCTATACCACAGAGCAATAATAATTAAAAAACAAATGGCATCGGCATAAAAACAGACAGGTTGATCAATTGATTTAAATCAAAGACTCAGAAATAAACATACACTTAAAGACACCTGATTTTTCACAAAGAAGCCAAAACCATACAATGGAAAAAAGAAAGCATCTTCAACAAATGGTGCTGATCTAACTGGATGTCTACATGTAGAATGCAAATAGATCCGTATTTATCATCCTGCACAAAACTCCAGTCCAAGTGGATCAGAGACTTCAACATAAAGCTGGATACACTAAATCCAATAGAAAAGAAAGTAGGGAAAAGCCTTAAATGCACTGGTACAGAAGCCAAGTTTCTGAACACAACACCACTCCTGGGCATATACCCAAAAGATGCTTCCCCATACCACATGGAAATAACCTAGATGTCCCTCACCTGAAGAATGGATTAAGAAAATGTGGTACATTTACACAGTGAAATACTTTCAACTATTAAAAACAAGGATATCATGAAATTTGCCAGAAAACAGGTCAAACTAGAAAATATCGCCTACAATAGAGGGCCTCTGAAAGACTCCACCTAACAGTGTATCAAAGCAGATGCTGAGACTCATAACCAAACCTTGGGCAGAGTGCAGGGAATCATATGAAAGAAGGGGGATTTAGTAAGACCTGGAGAGGACAGGAGTTCCATAAAGACCAAATATATCTGGGCACAGGGGTCTTTTCTGAGACTGATTCTCCAACCAAAGACCATGCATGGACACAACCTAGAACCCCTGCTCAGATGTAGCCCAAGGCAGCTCAGCATCCAAGGGGGGTTCCCTATTAAGTTCACTGTCTCTGACATGAACTCAGTGGTGGGCTCTTTGTCCTCCCCCTCCCCCGGAGTGAGGAGTAGCCTTGCTAGGCCACAGAGGAGGACAGTGTAGCTAGTCCTGATGAGACCTGATAAACTAGGGTCAGATGGAAGGGGAGGAGGAGGACCTCCCCTACCAGAGAACTTAGAGAGAGTCAGGGAGGAGATGAGGGAGGGAGGCTGGGATTGGAGAGAATGAGGGAGGGGGCTATGGCTGGGATACAAAGTAACCAGTGATTAATATCAAAAAAATAAAAATTATGAAAAAAAAGAAAGTATCACCATGACTGACATAACCCAGACCCAGAAAGACAAGCACAGTAGGTCTCATTATAAAGTGCATATTAGCCATAAAGTACAGGATAACGGTGCTAAAATCCACAGAGCCAAAGGAGCTAAGTAACAGGAGGGCCCAAGGGAGGATGCTTGAATCTCACTCAGAAGGGGAAATAAAATAGGCATTGGAGGCGGATACAGAGAAGGAACTGGGTAGGAGAAAAGATAAGAGAGCAGAGCAGGGGTGGGAATTAGGAGTAGGGAGAGCAGAGGAGAATGGATCTGGTGAGAGAATGGAAATGAGGTAGAGGGTATTTCTGTGATGTGTCTGACTTGGGGTAGGAGAGGCCACAGGAAGTCAATGAGGGACCCTATCTGAGACTCCTAGCAGTGGGGATATGGAGCCTGAAATGGCCACTTCCTGTAGCCAGACAGGACTTCCAGGGTAAGGATATGGACACCAACCCACCCATAAAACCTTCAATCTAAAATTTGACCTGCCTACAAGATATGCAGGGACAAAGATGGAGCAAAGATTGAGGGATGGCCCACCAAAGACTGGCCCCCACTTGAAACCAATTCCCATGGGAGAGAACCAATCCAAATATAGTCACTATAGCATATCCTTTTGTTTGCTTGTTTACCTGATTGCTTATTTTTCCTTTAAAAAATAAAAAAGTAAAAAAAAAAAAAAAAAAAAAAAAAAACACTAGTTCAGAACCAGACTGCTAGTAGGTTAATATCAGTGAGCTATAAATTGGTGATTCCTGTTTTAGAAAATGTGCCAACTTCGGTCATTCAAAAAAAATTCATGGGGGGCTTAGAGAGATGGCTCAGTGGTTAAGAGCTCTGACTGCTCTTCCAGAGGTCCTGGAGTTCAATTCCCAGCAACCACATGGTGGCTTACAACCATCTATACCTTCTACTGCTCTCTTCTGGCATTCAAGTGTACATAAAAATAGAACATTCGAAATAAATAAATAAAATCTTTAAAAAAAAAATTCATGGGCCAGTGCCCAAAAACTGGCTGCGGTGTAGCTATACACAAAATTACATTTCAGAAGATAGAATTATTACATTTACACAGTTGTTTTATTATATGACCCAGAGTATAGTATAGTCTTCCTATAATTACTTTGTTATTAATGAGCATGCAATCTTGATTCTAAAGATACTAATGCAATTTAAACACTAAGACTAACAACTCAAAATCCCTGAGATTCTCTAGAACTTGATACCGCTATGATCCGTTCTCTGTATGCTTTCTGTACATACTCACTTTGGATATCTACCTGTAATACTTTAATTCTGTCCTTATTTTAGTACGACAAAGTTCCTTGGCAATTGAGATCAACTAGCTTACTCACCATTCCTCTCATTATTATAACTTTTAAAAATATGGTGTTTTTCTCAAGTTTACCAATAAGTCTGAAATAGACAATTGAAAATAGTCACATGATACATGTAATGAAAATTTACCTAAGGGACAAGCTGTGATATACTAATTTGGACTTGGGTCTATTAGTTTGAAAAACAGTACTATATCACGTGACTCAAATTTCAATATTTCTTTCACAAAGATACCATCAAATAAATGCTGATGCCCCATTTCCAAAATTCATTAGTCAAAGCATCAGTCCATTTACTAACTCAAGCACACTTACAGTTGGATAGCGTAACACCAAGTATTCTTCCCAATTCGTTGATTCATCTGGCTAGTTAACATTATTACCCTTTTAGCTAGTTGTGCTATATTGCCAAAAACCATATTTATAATCAGACCTAGTGTTCTTAGTAGAGTTGCCATTGCCCTTAAACAATTAAGAATTGGTTCTTGAGGACCCCAAAGAATCTTAAAAGCTATACTACATAGATGTATTATAAAGAGATATGCTGTGCATTTGTGGTGTTACAGTATCTAGGAAAGGGAGAAATCATTGCAAAAAAAAAAAAAAATCTAAAGAGCTTCCTGGTAGGAGCAGAAAATTACAATGAAAACAGGGTGAAAATAGAGACACTGACATAAAGTAATTCTGCTGCTTGCTTATAAAAATGAACCCATCTCTGCTTGCACTCTGAGTTCAGACAGATGTAAAATGGCCTATTCAGGAGCCACTGTAATCTATCAGTTCACTACACCTTACAATGTGTAGTGCTTTTCCTCTCCGCTCACTACTTTTAGGTCCTCTCTACTGTAGCATTTTCTACTGTGGGTCATTTCCCTTAATAAATTCATTCTTCATGGACCTTTGTCCCATTATGTTTTCCCCTCACTTCTCTTTACTAAAAGTTGGCTTCAAATCAACTCTTAAGCAACAGCCATGTCATTATTTTCAACTAGATTCTTTAAGATCAAAATTACAAAAAAGTAACAGTTCTTAAGCTGAAATTCTCTTCCTATTTTGAAATGAAAAGACATGTAAAAGCCACGTGATGCTAGTAGAATAATTTTTTTAGAGACTATCTTTTGTAACAATATTAGAGATTTTGAGGAAACAGAATTTTCTACATAATTAACACAAAATGAATTGCCCCAGGGTCACACTTAGGTCTCTAATTTCAGAGCAAAGTGTGTCTCATAAAAGGATAAATCCAGAAATTAACATCTTCGTCTACATTATAAGTTCTGGTCCACTCCAGTATATATGAGACCCTGTCTTAAAAAGTTGGAAGAAGGGGTGAGGCTGGTGATGGATATGAAGCTGAATTGGTAGAATGCTTGCCAAGTGCACATGAAACCTTAGGTTCAATCCTCAGAACCACATAAACCAACTCCATGTGGTGGTGCACGCTTTAAATCTCAGCAGCTAGAAGATAGAGGTAGGATGATCAAAATTCAAGGTCATTCTCGGCCATATCAAGAGTTCTAAGACAGATATGATTCAGCTAAGCTCTAGGGATAAATGGATTAGTTACATTTAACATGACAAAGGAACACACATGAACCAGCCAGAAGATCTTGTCTGCCCACCTAACCAGAAGCTAGTAGCTCTTCTGTGATCACACTCATTAACTTGTAACACCATGAAGTACCCAGGCTATTCAGCCCACCCCCTATAGCCTGGACAATAACTAGGTGACACTTCCTATCTTCCTAATGATTCCACACACTGCTAAGCACACTTTCTACTAAATGGAGCTTGCCAGTTTCCCTGGAAACTGCCAGGATGGCATCTTACAGGTTCAAAGAACAGCTATTTGTTCCTGCCCACCATCCCATAACCTAAGGAAACAAGCATGTAGCCTGCCAAGACCAATCGAGTGCCTTTACCCGTTCACCTTTGGCACTAGGGAACAGCCAAAACGCCACCCTGAGCAACTTGGGTCCTGAAGCCTCTTGAAGGGACACACATAAACCTTCAACTTAACAAGTACCTATCTAATTCACTATGGCCCTTGGGCACTCATAGCATCCCACCCTCACTATCATCCAGACTATGATATGCCTTTTGAAATCCACCAGAGTGGCACTACAGACACATGACCCACAAATCTGACAGGCACCTCATAGTAACAGCCATATGCCACACCCATAGCCATTGGCAAAAACCACTAAACCTAAGAAAGTTACATCGCAGCTAGAAGGGTAATCCCACGAACTCCTACAACTGAGAGGAGCAAAGGGACACACATAATCATGACCAACATTAACCACTGCTGGTTAAGATACATAAATATAATACTATTTCAACTATCCTTAAACCAATACCCACATAGCCTATTCAACCAATACTCAAGAAGCATACATTTTTAAAATTTTCTACAAAAGCCACCTTATAAAACTAGTAAAAGCAACTAATCCTCCAGACACATTAATATCAAAGCATAAATGGAAGAAACATCTAAAAATCAAATTAACATAAAAGTTCTCCGATAACATACAGGACGGAAAGGGACTGGTAGACTACATGAATAATTAAAACTAATGACTCTAAAATAATTCAGTGAGACATAGGAAATTACAGATAACGCAAAGACAATGACAATAAAGCAATCCATGATCTAAAAGAATTCATCAGAAAGATATAGATCATTTTTAAAAACAGAAATTTTAGAAACAACAACATATATATATGGCCCATGAAAATAGGAACAAGACTGTGAGAGGGAAGAAAAATATCCAGAGAAAATGACATGGCTGAGGCGCTCATTAACTCATAGCAGCTGATATTACCTGCACAAAACCTGAATGAAATTAAGAAAAAAAAAATCTGGCCTAGATGTTCTCCAGTCCCCACTCCTTACTAAGAAGTTATTGGCAGTTGACAGCTTCTGAGAGAGAGAGAGAGAGAGAGAGAGAGAGAGAGAGAGAGAGAGATTCCCAAGAATAATAGTAACTCGGTTTCCAATTTGATTCCCAACTCAGTTCCCAACCCAGTTCTTAACCTTAACTTTTCTACCTCTAACCTTCTTTTTTGATGGAAAGGGTGATTTCATATACTTATATATATGGGCAGAACTACCTGGGTTTAGTGGGTTATTTAAAAAAAAAAAATGAAGTTGAAGTAGGGAGAGAATGTATGCTGGGAATACATAGGAAGTTAGAAGAAGAAAATGGGGGCAAATATCATATTTCATTAAAGAGAAATATAACAAAAAGATTTTTCTAATGCTGATGAAGAACACAAGAAGAGACATTTATATACACCATTGTTCAGAGTGTATTCTAACACAGAAATTACAAAAAACAGTATGGAGTGGCTTTCAAAAACTAAAAACAGAACTTCGACATGACTCAGCTATTCTACTACAAGATATACAATTCAAGCAAACTGAAGTAAGTTTATCAGAGCTATCTGCAATCCCGTGTCTATTTCAGTGTTATTCGGAATAGATACAGGTCAGCCTTCATTTCCACATACGGTAAGATGAACATGTACTGGATATGTGTGAGAAGGTATCATTCTGCCATGAAAGGGAAAGAAATGCTGTCTCTTTTACAATAACAAGGATGGAGCTATAAGACATCACCTTAAAAGTCTCACACAGAAAGACAAATGCCACATGTTTGCAAATGTTCTACATTTGCATGTAGAAGCTGAAAGAATTGATTTTATAAAAACAGAATACACAATAGTGGGTTGGAGGAAGGACAGGGAGGAGTTAAACAAGAGGTAAAATTACAGTTTCATAGGTGGAATAATTTCTAATGTTCTACAGAACAGAAGTGGCTCTATTTCTCATTCATTATATATTTTATAAGGCAGCTGGAGAGATGGCTCAGAGGTTAAGAGCACTGGCTGTTCTTCCAAAGGTCCTGAGTTCAATTCCCAGTCAACCACATGTTGGCTCACAACCATCTACAGTGAGATCTGGTTCACAGGCGCACATGCAGGCAGAATGCTGTATAAATAACAAATAAATAAAAAAAATTAAAAATAATAAAAATATATTTTATAAGAACTAGAAGAGTTCGAAACTTCAACACATATGCTAATTACTCTGATTTGATCATTATACACTGAACATATATATATATGGAATTATCACTGTATTCACAATCGTGTCAAATTTAAAGAATTTTTAAAGATGTATTTATTTATTTATTATTTATACAGTGTTCTGCCTACATGTGTGCTTAAACAACAGAAGAAAGCACCGTATCTCACTATAGATGGTTGTGAGCCACCATGTGGTTGCTGGGAATTGAACTCAGGACTTTTGGAAAAACAGCCAGTGTTCTTAACTTCTGAGGCACCTCTCCAGCTCCAAATTAACAAAGATTCCAAAATTGTGTTTCATTTGTAGGGGGTTGGTTGGGTGTGTAACAATGGTAACATTCAAAGTTAAAGGTGATAGTGGATGGTTTGGCCTTAAGAATGAGATCCTCGGCAGCTTCTACTACACAGCAAAACCAGGCCAAGCATATATAACAGTGGGGAGGGGGGAATCAGAAGATATCTCTTAAAGGTTGTTTCTCTCTTTCCATTGTGGGTTTGGGATATAAAAACCCAGGTTATCAGGCTTACATGAAAGCACTTTTATCTGCTGAGCCATCTCACCAGCCTCTAAGCTTTAGAAATTTGGCATTGTTCAGATGTTTTTATTGTTCCTTACAATAGCTTGATCCACAGCAAATTAAGGAAAAATCCCAAAGTTTTATCTTTTGCTATAATGTGAGACTAGGAGATAAAAATAAGAATTAACCCAGGAGTTCAACTTGGTATGGGAAAAGGCTAATTACAACACAAATACATCATAGATATTGGAAAAATTGTATATTCATACTGTAAGTGACAATTAATGAAATACAGCTACAGACTATGTATGTGACTCCCAGAACAAGACAAGTAAGGAAAAATATAAATCTACCTGCATAAATGAAATATATACTATTAAGGTATACTTTTAGAAATATGATTATATGGGACACTGTAAGTAAGGACATTTAGCATGCAAAATACCTTTAGAAGAGAAGTTAGTAATACAGAAAACGGGGAATACTCTTGCTAATGGTAACATTCAAAATTAAAGATGGTGAAAACACTCAGGATCTAAGTACAAGCCATTCCTTAGTAAAGTATAATCCACACAAGGAAGAACAGCAGCTAACTTTCTAACATGTTTATCACAAAAGATCCATGGTATAAAAGCTTGCTCCTCTTTAGTCATTATTTTGTCAACTTTAGCATAGACTTGGAAATGTGCATCAGAATCAAGGAATGTTCCTAAACAGATTCGGTTATCTGAAAAGCAAAAAGCTTCAGTAAGAAGTAGAAGTACCGTGCTAACACTAATCACGTGCTGCTTTTCATTAGGGGATGGTGAGACTGGACCATGTGGAGCAGACCAAACTGGCCTCAAATTCCTCAACTTCAGATCTTCCTGACTCCACCTCCCAAGAGCAGGATTATTACAGGTTGTGCTACCTCGCCCAGCTTTTACTTGGAGAAAACAACTGGTACTTAAAACATGATGGGGACGAATCAATCTAAATAGCACAAATGTAAACATAATCTTGGCTACATAAATATGCTTTACACAATGGAACAAATACTAAAATATTTTAAACAAAATATGAAACGATTCTATTTCTCAAAAGTTAAGTATGATATGGCTCATTAAATTAATAACAGACTAAAATTGGACATTAGTGAATAATATATTTATAATTCCAAGGTCCATGAATGGATAGAACCAACAATAATAAACACTTGATGCTCCCTTTGTATTACTGTGGTTTCATTTTTTTCCATTTAAATAAAGCAGAAAATGGCTGGATATAAATGAACCTAAAACATGTAAATTATTTACTTGTCATAGAGAAATACCTTTATTACTACAAGAAGCACTTGCTGAAACAAAAACATTGTGCTTTTAGTTCATAAAAGTAGTAAAAATTTATTTTTTTTAATTTACTTAAAACTGGTGGGTGGCTATCAAACATACTGAATGAATAGTGCATGGCAAAGATAAATTTAATGTTTTTAAAGTATTAGTTTA
This sequence comes from Meriones unguiculatus, assembly GCF_030254825.1. Lineage (NCBI taxonomy): Eukaryota > Metazoa > Chordata > Mammalia > Rodentia > Muridae > Meriones > Meriones unguiculatus. The sequence goes on from NC_083361.1 coordinate 25,608,580, forward strand.
AGTATTTATTTCTCCTATAAAATATGCAGTTCTTTTGAAGTCTTGCTTCCAGGTAGGTAGACAACTGCATGCAGTTTCCAAGTCAGCAAAGCTGTAGGCATCTAAACCTTCACTTTCCATATCACTAAAACAACTTAATTAGAAGAGCAAAGCTGAATTGTGAATCACAATAAAAACATCTCAGTGACAATAGTATACTTTCACATATTTATATCTATGTTTTTCTAAATACCAGAACTTATACATTATATAAAATGATTATGCCTTTTCACAAACTATGACTACACATTCAAGCTAATTTTAAGAACACTGCTTTCTCTAAGCAACATAGGAAATGTAAATGATTTTTAAAAATTTTAATTGTTTCGATAAAGTTGTACCCAAAGTTGCATTTATTTAAATTCATTTTTTCTTTGTGGTTAAAAGTTGAATCTTGATAAAAGTTTCTGTTTGAATATGTTTATAAGTCGAACATGCTTTACAGAGTTCTACAAAACCACCAAAACCACAGTGAATCATCAGCAGTACAACCAGGAGATGTTATCAAGTTCAATTACGTCAATGAGGTTTTACTTCATTTTTTCTATGTAGCCCAAAAGAAAAGCATATATGAACCCTCAAATAAAACTCAAGGAACTGCAATACTCATGTCAAATTCAAAAGAATACTTATTGCGGTACATTTCCATATGAACTGTGAAAACATGCTGTGTTCTTGTTTCTTGAGCTTCGTGTTCACATCAATGCTACTGAGACTGAACAAATTTCAGTACTTCAATCCTTCTCATTCTGTGCCTTCCATCTTAGACCCAGTTGAAAAAATCATTTAAATTGGTGTTTATGGAACATAAAAATATAAAAGGATAGACAAAATGTTTAACTATAGTTATAGCTTATAAGACTCTAATATGCAAACAAAATTTGATACCTATGAAACAAACAAACAAAAAAGAACCCCATTCAGGAAATCTAAAAAAGAAAAAGGGGTCTATGAAGGACTTGGAGATAGGGAAGGGACTATTATACTAATCTTATTTATTATTCCTACTAATCAGCTAATAGAGTGACAGCCATGGGACTCTGACCACATGTTATATACAATACAATGACATGCATTCAATATACAGTCTCCTTTAATCTTTACTATAATTATCCATATTCCTATAATTTTGAGGCTTCTCCATTTCACATATGAAAAAAAACAGACTCCCCAAGTCTTGTGACTAGACATACTTTGGATTTAATTTTAGTGCTTTAGGGATTGTTAGCCATTAGGAAGTACCATCTTATGCATAGCATTTACTGCCGTGTGCTAACAATGTGGCAGAGGCTTAGCAGGGCATGTGAACAGCACAGCAACATGACATGCTAGCCTGATTTTACCTAGGAGAAGTGGAGGCACAGTAGGGTACAGATCACTCTGCTCTTCCCTCCAGGCCCATTCTTTGTTCTCTTTTGAACCAGAGGGAAGTTAAGCTCTATATTCTGTGTCACCTAAGCAACATTACAGCTGGCTTCTGCTTAGATTTAACTAGCACAGCAGGAAATAGAGTTTGTTCAGGAAGAGAAACTTAGGTTAATTCTTCTATGCTGCTACTCTGGATTTGCATACCATTCTTCTAGCAACAGTTTGGTCCTCTATGACTACAAGTTTGCACTAGATGATTCCTCTTCACAGCTTCAGTGATAACCAAACTCTGAAAATGTCATGTACACCCATTCTTTAAGCCATAGGTGAGGGAACAGCTTTCTACTATTACAAGTCTCTAGTTGTCTACCCTTCTCTTAGCCATTGGACTGTAACTGACATTGATAATTCCCAAGCTAGAGAAGACAAGACTGTAGAGGATTCCTGCATTCATTACCTAGAAAATTTTTTTTAATGAAAACATTCTTATTTGAACCATCTTTGACTGAATTTTTTTTCTGCTGGGCCCCTAAGTCATACAAGGCTATTATAACTTTTTTCTGTCACTGCAAAATGACATAATATGATTTATTTCCTCTGATTTATTTAATTTCCTTCTACTATGCTAAATAGGTAATGATTTATAATTTTGTATTTAGGCTTTTTAAAAACTAAGGTCTTTAAAAAATTAAAAATCACTTTTAAAATATAGAGATGCTCCATGTATATATATATACAATAATTCAGCCCTTCTAATGTTATAACTCGGGCTCTCTAAACAGTACACAGTTACAGCATCCACTGATATCTGGTCCAAACAGATTAAGAGGCTGCTGTTGCAGCTCTGACCAATGCACACAACTAAAAAAAAATCCACAAACAGCTCAGACAATCAAGTAAAACAAAGGAATTAGCCACCCTACATATACTTTATTCCTAACAAAACATACGTAACACAATTTCTGTTCTGATTTCCTGAAGATTAATGTGCAAAGCCATCAGACTTATTTGTAAAATAATCATATCCCTTATAGAAGAAATACACCCACTAAACACCAATACATGTTATCTCTCAAATATAAACATGTTATCCCTAAGTCCATTTGCTTAGGAATTCCACTGCTAGTCTCTTTTCATATGTGTACCTTTGATGTAGCTGTAATCTTTGCCCAAAGGATGCCCAGCATATTCCCCTGGTGGGGGGAAAAATGCTAATTCCCTATAAGGGTTCAACTGCAAAATGATAACCCTCTACAGTCTGTCTTCTCTAGCATGGGAATTATCAATGTCAGTTACAGTCCAGAAAGACTGCTGCAATTACATTTGTAGATACAGGATAAAAAGAACTGTAGGTAACATTTAAGTACTACTGAGGCCATGAATTTGAAAGAGAAAACATTGTGAATGCATATGCTTATTAATCTGTTTGTATTTTATGTCCTCAAATTTGTGTCTGATTTCTATTTAAAATAGAGTTCAAAGAATTCAACCCAAGTCTGGCAAACCACAGCATGATACACACACCTGAAGGGGACAGGAGGTCCATGAGGAGACCAACAGAGCCAAAAAACCGGGACCCAGGGGGCCTGCAGAGATCTATACTCCAACCACGGACCACGAATGGAGAGGACCTAGAACCCCTGCTCAGAGGAAGCCCATAAGCTGCTCAGTCTCCAAGAGGGTTCCCGAGTAAGGGAAGCAGGGGCTGTCTTTGAGATGAACTCAGCAGCCAGCTCTTTGATCACCTCCCCCTGGGGGGTGCAGCCTAGCCAGGACACAGAGGAAGATGATGCAGCCAACCCTGATGAGACCGGATAGGCTAGGGTCAGACAGAAGGGGAGAAGATCTTCCCCTATCAGTGGACTAGGGGAGGAGTATAGGGGGAGAAGAGAACAGGTGGGTGAGACTAGGAGGAGGCTATAGCTGGGACACAAAGTGAATAATTTGTGATGGATGGATGGACGGACGGACGGACGGACGGACGGACGGACGGACGGACGGACGGACGGACAGACAGACAGACAGACAGACAGACAGACAGACAGACAGATAGATAGATAGATAGATAGATAGATAGATAGATAGAGATAAAATTGGGGGAGGAGGGAGAAAATGCATTTCTTCCAGAAAGGACTATGTAGGAAAATAGCACGGTTGTAAAAATGTTTTTTCTTAACACTTGATCTTATGGAAGCCCTTTCCCTAGAGAAACTTGAACCTCTACTCACTCCTTACAAGGCACTAACAAACCAAGGTATGAATGAGCTCAAGTTCAGCTTAAGGAACCAATGAATTTACAGAGCATGAATAAGGGGTTACTAACAACCCCAAAGCATCAAAAAGTGTAACAAAGCATAAGTATCTACTTCTCCATAGCCGCATAGGTGGAGTCCACATTAACCTTCCACAATCTACTCTTAGCAACCACAAGACCATGTGCAAATAGGGCAAAATGACATATGAATGGCCAGGACCAAGAGGTGCAGAAGGGAGCAGAGAGAATGCCAAGAGAGGATTCAATAACCCAACCTCTCCTTTTATGAAGGAACCTCAAAAGACAATAAAGCTAAACACAGGGGAGGGACTGTCACACACAGCCACAGCTGTTTTGATGAAGATGACGGCTGATATGCGAGGCGAGTGTTCTAGAATACTTGTGTGAGTTTAAACAACTTTTCACAGGAAATCTCTTGTTTTATTAGACAAATTTACTTTGCCCTCACCTGCCTTTATTTTAGAACTCTATATTAAATTTAAGAGATGTCTATTAAAATTAACACTAAAGTAACAAAGTTTTTACTTTGACCAAGAAAAAACTTAAAAATCAATTTCTAACCAATTTAATTTTCCGTTAAAATAAAAATTTGTCGCTTTTATTTTGGACTTCTCTTGGTCAAACAAAATTATTCAAGTGAACAGCAGTATCTATTTGACACTGCTAGATATTAGCTGAGTAAATACATTATGTCATGGTAACCAAGCTTAAATTTAAGCAAACAAAGATACCAGCTCCACAGCAACCCGACCTTAAAATGAAAATTAGGAATCTCCCACTTGAGGAAAAAGATCAAATTCTCCAAAGACTGTCAGGATATACAACAGTAATAAAGCAAAATATGATAAACTTTTTTATATTTTACGTAAGTATTAAAGCTTTTAAAAGAAGTTTTATAATTACAGATAAACTTAACCCCATATATGAAGGGAAAAACTTTACAGAGTAGAAGACCACTAAATTCTAATTTTCCATATATAAAAGAGATTGGAATAGTAAAACCCTAGGAATTATTTAACACTGCACTGACGTTACTACAGTTTGGCAAAACTCAGCTAAAGAAACTGGCAGATTAAAATCATATTGCCAGTAACTTCTAAACAGCACATCTAAATGAAAGCAACTGGAATAGTTTATTTTTTCAAATTGATCTTTCTAAAAGTAACATTCAAATAAAAATTAACAATTAAAAAAATTAACAATTATAGCTTTAAATCATACTGGAAAAGAAAGCCAAGTAATTGTATCAACATACATCAATAATCAATGGATTCTTAAATTTTAAAAGTAATTTAATAATAATGATCTTTCTTCAAAATTATGACTGGTCACTTTTTAGTAGGCATATCCACAGGAATTTTGTGTTGTGCTGAGATTAAAGAGTCTACTGCAGTTATAAACTGTTAATTATATTTTTTTTTACCATAAAACTGTTAGAAAATAAACTCTTGGTCTTGTTGTTGTAATATTGATAGTCAACAAGGATAGTTAAATAAGCTCATTGCCATGCATGTCAATACAGGCCCTGTTTAAAACTCCACAGATAGTAACACAAAACAGAAACAAAGTCTGCACAGTCAGCCTGCAGGAGCACAAAGTCTGTTTTGTTCCTACCGGGATCTTGAAGACAGTGAGTACCTAATGCCTAATAACTGCTTAATAAGTACTTATATATAATGAGTTAATCTACACATACACTTGTTCCATTCAGTACATTTTAAGATTGGGTTATAGAGTCTAATAATGTTATTAATGGCAGCTAATAGTTGTAAAAGCTACTGTACATTATATTATTTCACTTAAAACTTGAAAATCAGTATTATGGCTTTCCCTATTATTATTTATAATAAACTAGAGCTAAATGTCTAAGCAACCATGTGACTTTACATGGCAGGTAAATGGGTAGAGCCAGAATTTAAACTGATCTTGCCTACTTAAAAAAATCCATTTGAATGACGAACTTACACTTATATTTATGCCTCATATGAATCTCTACTGTATGAGTACCTTTGATTTTATAAAAAGATCAATTTCACAAAAACACTTTAGAAAATAAAATTTTAAGAGACAAGGCACTACAGCACACTTTCCCAGCCTTTAAGGTCAGCCTCCTCTCAAAGGCTCTGAAACATCTGCTGCTGTTAAGACATCATGCACAAACGTGAACTGCCAATTTACAACACCAAAGACCCAATTAGTTTTGTACAAGGTGTCAGTACAGAAAAGAACACTGTCTTGAATTCGCTGTGCAGATGAACTGCATTTTATACGATGTAAAGCACTACAAAAATGCTCAGAATACTTTCTGTTGACAAGCCACTACCTTAGGTACATGTTGTCCAGACTCCTCACACTTAGAATGTATTATTATTACATAAATAATCTTCCCCCTTAGGCTCCATCCATCCCTGAAGATGGACTCTGAAAAAAAATTTTTTTTCTCTAAAATGCTAATCCTTTTGGACTTCTATAAAAGGTTACATGTCACCTGGTTTTTGGTGAATTTAGGACTATGTGACACAAAAAGATACAGAAGGAAGATAAGGTCAGGTTGCTGATAAAGAAGCACTAACCCCTTTTTAGCCAGCACAGGCTGGCAACAATGGATGGTCCAAGAAAAACCACAGCTCCTACTGCTGTCCTCATCCATAGCTCTTACAGCTTCCCTTTGTCTCTCTTTAGGTCTTTAGTGAGACTATTTCTTATAGTTCTCCTTTTACTTGATAAATAGTTCTTCATTGAATGATCCTCGTGACCAACTACAGTAAGCCCCCTTATAACACACACAATTTTTCTCATTTGTATATAAAGTGTACTAAAAAGAACACCAGACATAAAGTAAGAAATTTTCATTCTGTTCTCAGTTTGACCAATAACAATATTCCATTAAACTATGAATTCTTAAGGAATTTGTTCTTGGAATTCTTAAGGAATAAATGATTATCTAAAACCTGTTTGAGGAATTATGTAGATTTTTTTCAATTAACAGTTGAAACACTACCAAAAGAAGTTTATTTCCAGTATTTGATAAGCATGAGCTCTCTAAAAAAAAAGAAAAGTCAAGTGAAATTTATTTAGTACAGGGCTGACAAAATGAATGAATATTCCTTTTATCTGGCACTCACATAAGAGTCAACATCCAACTGTTCACATGCATTTTCATTAACATTTTATCTATTTCATTTTTTAAAACCTCTTTTCAAACCGAGAGATGCTGTCTGACAAATACAAGTAGACCACATGTAAATGGTCTCAATTAAATATATTCACCACTTGGGAGGTGCTAAGAAAATTCTTAAATTCCTCTCCTGACACTTGCCTTTCATCAAGTTATTATATTGCAGATAATCAGTTGCAATTGAAGGTTACATGGAATCAAATCATCAACATAAATATAATTATATCTAAGAAATGTATGTACTATAAACTGTAAGGGAATATGATCTCGTTATTTTGACATGTCATATACATAGCTTGGCATTACTTGTGAGTCAACCACTCCCTTGCATCAAAATTACTTTTATCACAGTATAAACTTTACCCTTTTATTTGCTCTGTTCTTGTTTGTTTTTGCAGCCAGTCACACTATGTACAACCAAAACCTGGCCTCAAATATGCAATTATTTTGCCTCTGCCTTCCCAGTGATAGGATTGCAGGTGCCTACCACGCTGCCTGGCTTTAAATTTTGCATTTTAGACTCTACTACTCCTTGAAGTTTGAGGTATAATTTATTAGAAAACAAAGTCTGAAGTAAAAAAATAATCTAAAAAGTCATTTGGTATTCAACAATAGTAAGTACAGATGGTTCTGCTCACCCAGAAAAAAAAAAATTATTCTCAAGCCTGAACTTTAAAAAAAAAAATTAATGAAAAAAGGTAATTGGATAAAAGCTATAGAGAATGTTTGCCCAAAACTGTAACTTCTTGCTTCTTGGTTTGTGGAAAAGACATAGGCATGCAAATGTGGAGAGTTGATGTCCGAACAGAAGACAATGTTGACAACAATATAATTTAATGAAAAAAATTATGAAATCCAGAGATAACAAAGTCAACAACACTACTAGACACAGAATGGACAAACTAGGGTGGCATTGCCTGTAGTCCATGGCACTGCTCACATTCTAAAAGATATTTTTAAAGAGTTACTAAAAGTTCTGTTAAGTAATCTCATCTGCAAGATATATGTGATGATAATAGTACCAAAAGTCAAGATGCTGAGGAATTAAATGAGATACTAGTCACAACTGTCTTGCAATCTTATTTCTAAGAGGCTGATATCAAGAAATACTAGAACTTTTTTTTTTTTTTTTTAGTACTACTGATCTTCATCACAACAAGTTCCCTTGATTTAAGCATTTGCTTACAGGAGTTTTTAAAAAGTAAACATTAAAACTAAATGTTAAAGAAAATATCTCCCCTTTAAGTTGTTGGTCAGGAAACTTCAAAACTCTCCCCAAACAATATAGGATATTGTCATTGCCTTTGGTGGCATCCCACAATTGGAGGGACTGCTACTGCTCAAGACACCATTCAGTTTGGGCACAGAACCTGAAAGAATCAGGCTGGATGCCTCATCCTTGAGGACTAGCTCACATAGGAGCTGGCAGTACTTTGTAAGGCAATTCAGAAAAGAACAAGCAATTCACAAAAAGTGGACTATCTCTACACCATGAAATACTTTTCCAAGTTTTTATCTACCTCACATTACTTTAACATTTTAGTTGTTTAGAAAAGTTTTCTTTAATGTGTTTGCTATTTAATATAATCTAAACAGCACAAGAAGTTCCTAATACAATCTTACACATTCACTCTACCATGTTCAAAAATAAAAATAAATAAACCAGTGAGATTTTTGTTGGTGTGGAATAAACTGTTTTCATAACAAGTTCTGTCTTCCAACTTTAGTCATCTAATATCAAGTGTAGTTTAAGAAATCTCCAGTGTCTACTTCAGTATAAAAAAAAAAAAAAAAACAGCATACTTTCTGACACTACATACATTCTGTTTGCTGAAATCTTTTGGCACTCTAGTTGCCTAAACATAGGAGAGAGAATTGAAATGAACACGATGGGAAAACATACACACAGACCTCTACAAAACATACTTAAAATCAGAAAATAAATTATGTATTTGGCACTCGAATTTAAAGAAATGTTTTAGAGCTATAGCCCAGGCTATCTCCCATTTCTGTATTTCAGTTTATTTTTAGCATTAATGAAGTTTGTTATAAATAGTATGATCTCACAATATGCAATCCCTTTCCTCAAATAGTTCCCTCCTCACTATTTTCAATGTTTTTTCCTTTTACATTCTGTACTATTTGCCTTATATTCTCATTTAATACAAGATAAAATTATTTTTAAGATACCCGTTAAAAGAAAATGCATGAACATATCTTTTTTTTTGTTTTTTGTTTTTTTTTTTTGTTTGTTTGTTTTTTGAGATAGGGTCTCTCTGTATAGCTCTGACTGTCCTAGAAGTCACTCGGTAGACCAGGGTAGCCTCAAATTCATAGAGATCAGCCTGCCTCTGCCTCCCAAGTGCTGGGATTAAAGGCATGTGCTGCCAACACCCAGCTGCATGAACATAGTCCTAACTGTAAAACTGCTGTATTTCTCTGCTCTCCAAATAACCAAATGGTATTTTACTTAAGCAAAAGGTTAATAATTGTTTATTTTTCCTCTGATACAACAGCTTGTGGATGAAGGAGAAAGGTATATACCTCTCTCAAACACCACCATTCCTTTATACCTGAGCACCAAGTTCTTATCAGATCCAACAGAGTTGCTGGGGAGTCCTAAAGCAATGCAATAAATGAGAATATAATTTTTAGTCAGGGTCCTCTCTTTTGCTTAGTTTCTTTAGATGTGCTTCACAGAATCACAAATAAATTACCAATACCATGTTTCTGATTCAAGATTGACTTTTACAGAAACCCAAATCAAAACACTAGGGCTAATATTAATCGTTCACAGACAATATTTGAAGAATGCTCTATAAAAAAAATAGATAAGAGTAGTAATTAGTAGATACTTGTATCGACTCACTAAAAAGCCAGTGATCTTTTCCTTTTTGACAAGTCAACTATTAGATATCATTTAAGAAAAATGAAGTCTTAATTTCTCAAAAAGTTGCTTAACATGGAGAAGGAGCCAATGTGATTGCTCAGTGAGTAGAGGCACTTGCCTCCATCGAATCACAAGATTCAAGGTGGATCCCTAGGATTCACATGATGGAAGACAAGAACCAATTCCCCCAAGTTATCCCCTGACCTACACACACAATTAAAAATAAAATCTGTAAAAACATAATGATTAGAATGATTAGATAAGAATGCCATTTGAAATAGCATTTGCAATTTTGAAATGGTTAAAATAGGAAAAACCATTTTATTTAGATCTCAATATTATCTTGTATAAATCGTAATATAAAAACTTAATTAGTACCTTTTATCTTAGTTCCGCTTTGAAAGAATTAGTAATTTCATAAAGCTGAAAAATATTGCATACAAATCCCATTTAACTTATACTGATTACATGAATTCAAAAACCATTATGACGTCAAAATTACTTTGTACTGAAAAGCCTTCAGTTTTCTGGGAAAGATTTAAAAATACAAAGAAAAAAAGAGTTGGTGTTTTAATTTATGGATGCTGCCTCTTCAGGCCATCTGCCTCAAATCAAAACAGCTATAAATGATCAAACAGGTCTGTGTTCAGCATGAAACATAAACAGCTATGTGTCCATGAAAACAATTAATAAGCACAGAAATCTACCCACTCGACAATCAATTTCAAGAATGAAGCTCCAATTTGAAATTCAAATAATATGTTTTAAAGTAATCCTTAATTAATCCTTAATTAATTAACACTTAATTTTAAGATGCATGATCTATTCTTACAATATAATTGAGTGGTACATTAAAGAATTTAGGTTATATAATTTGCTTATAACATTCATTTGCAATATAATATTAAAATCTATACCATGGCATACAATAAAATTTAAACATAAAATTTAGTCACTGAAAATACAAGTATACTTTTGCATCTCATATATGATGACTATTTCTCTAAAGAGGTTTTCAAACTCTGAACATAAAAAAATTTATGCAGTTCTATAAAATGGCATTGATGGCATGCATGGTGACAAATACCCATAATGCTTCCTACTCAGAAGGCTGAGGCAAGATGATCAAGGCCTACTTAGACTACAGAGTGAGTTCAAGACTAACCCAGGCACTTAATGAATGATACCTAGACTCAATGTGGAAAATAGCCAAAAAAAAAAAAAAAAAAAAAGGCTTAGCACATAGCTTTGCAGATGAGCACTTGCCTAGCATGAACAAGGCCCTGGTTTTAATTTCTAGTACTACAATTTTTTTTTAATTTTTATAAGCTATTTTCTGCTTAATGTTTTATATATGTATGTAAAACTTTTTATTTTTCCAAAAATTTCTTTATTCAAAATGAGAAAGTTAAAGGGCAAGAAATATTTTAAGAAGTTATTTTTAAAGCCATTTCCTGTTGCTCCAAGCTCTCTGACATGCACATGCTACTGTGTACACACTGCCACTACTATTAGACTTTACATTACAGGAATTATGTATACACCTCTTCCCAAATTTTTATACGGCAGACAAAGACTCAAAATGAAAACTAACCTTCCCTTTTGTCTTTCTGCAGTGCATTCAATCACAACTAATCAATTCTGTATGGAATGACTTCAGCACTCACCCTTCTGACTTGTATTTGTAACTTACATATTTGTAACTTTTTGAAATTGTATTATTTTTAATTTTGAGACAAAAGATTTGTATTATGTTGTATAAATCCATTCAAAAACAACAAATTGGCTGCTTTACACTCTGGTTATGCACCATTCCCTCTAGAACCAGAGTAGCTGCCCCCATAAAGAAGCAAATGAAATTCTATGAAATTAAATCTTTGCCACATCAAGTAAGATCATCCAAATGTTAACAGTGACAATGTACTCATATTCTTTCTAGTCACACTCAGGACTTTTCTGGGTTATACACCACTTATTTTTATATCTGTGTGATGATTGACACTTTAAACAATGGCTGATAAGACCTAAAGCCCTTTCAAATGTCCCAGAAGCACATTAGTTTTAAAACATCATTTCACATGAGGCAAGAATAAAAAATACTTGGGAGAGTTTTTGTACTCAACTTTTAAAACTTACTTGAAGCAACAATGGAATGGTTAAGACATCACTTCAGAGTTGCCCTGAATTTGTGAAGAGTCTAGATTGTATAACTCCACATCAGTAAGTGCTGTGCTGTTCACTAGAAAGAGAGTATCAGCTTCTTTGTGGAAGACTCCTTAAAAAAATTCAACAATTTCAGGACAGCCCTCCCTGCTGAGACAAACTAGTGAACAGTTTTCCCAGCACTGAAGGGAATAAATATTTCAGTCTTGAGAAAAAGCTGTTGACAACATAACAGAGAATGTACGGTGGACAGTTGCCCTGGATTTCCATCCTTTTCCTGACTCACTCAGGTATCTAGTTTCACAAAATCAAGAGAATCTAAAAAGTAAACCCTCATTTTTCCCCCCAATTTTCTGCCAAACAAGATAAGCAATAGTTGAATATGCTGGGTGTAGATTTGGTACCCCTTATCCCAAATGCTTGGAACCAGAAGTAATTCAGGTTTCTGGATTGTTTAAATGTGTGTGTGTGTGTGTGTGTGTGTGTGTGTGTGTGTGTGCGTGTGTGTGTGTGTAATGAAATATATTTAGGTGGGAACCAAGTCTAGACAGGAAACTCATGTTTCTTTTTTCTCCTTTTGTATCTATATTTAAATTAGCAAATAAAATACGAAGCTTCATTATGACATACTGATACACTGTACTTTGCTCATATTCACTCTAAACACCCTTTTATCCCACACCACTAGTCTGCTTTCTAATTTCCCATTCTATTTTTATGTTCTGTTTGTGTGTGTATGGGTACAGTTAATATTGATTTCACATAAAAGAAATATGTGACATTTGTCTGAGACTGGAGTATATTAACATCCTGATCTCTAGTTTCATCCATTTTTTCTGAAAATGACAAAATTTCATTTTTATGGCCACATAAAATTCCATTATGTATATATACCACATTCACCTGCTGGTGGATATCCATGCTGACTCCATCTTAGGTATTAAAAATAATGTCACAAAAACAAGGATGGCTATTCAGGTACCTCTGTGATATAGGCTGGCCTACATTCCTTTGGGTATATATCCAGGAGTGGTAGAGCTAGATCATATGGAAGTTGTATTTTAAGTATTGGGAGAAGTCTCCACACTGATTTCAGTAGAAAGATATTAGTTTACATTACAATCAGTAGTGTGTAAAGGTTGTTTTCCTCATCATCCAGTAATTTGTCATGCTGCTAAGCCACTCTGACTTGTGTTGGAAAATCTCTCAGGGTAGTTTTGTTTGCATGTCTACGATATCTAAAGAGATTAGGCATATTTTTATACACTTACTGGTGACTTGTATTTTTTCTTTTTAGAACTGTGGGTTCATTGGCCCATTTATTTATTGAAGACTTGTCTTTGATGTTTAACTCTCTCAACTTCATTTTATATTCTAGATATTAATCATCTGTCATTTGTATAATTGGAAATGTATACAAATTCTCATTCTGTAAGCTGTCTCATTACTGATAACTGTATCCAGAGCTATGTATAAGTTTTTTAATATCATGCAACCCTACTTGTCAAATATTCCTATTACTTCCTCAGCCACTGGAATCTTTTTCATAAAGCCTTTACCTATGTCTGCAACTTCAAATGTTTATCTCTAGCAGTTTCAGTGTTCCAGATCTTACATTAAGTCTCTAAATTGTTTTGGATTGATTTTTGTACACACTAAGATAAAATATGTGAGCATACGTTTTACCCTCTTAGCTCAAGATATTTGGAGGGGGGAAGGGGCTTGTTTGGTTGGTTGGTGAGTTGGTTTTGGTTCTTTTTCTTCAATGTATTTTCAGTGTCTTTCAGTCAAAAATCAAATGGCTATAGTTCTCTATCCTATTCCACTGGTCTACATGTTTGTTCTTTTGCCAAATTACCATGTTGTTTTTGTTACTATATGGCTTAATAGTACAATCTAAAATCAGTTATCAGGTTATCACCAACTTTGCTCTTTCTACTCAAGACCGCTTGGCTATTGCATTTTTCATTCTCTTTACTGATATTCTCCATTTGGGAGACACATTATTGTTCTGATGTTCTTGTAAGTTTTTCTCATGGTGTGATTTAACGAATTAAGCATATTTAAGCACTTAATTTGAAACTTGTAAATTTAACACTGTGCTTTCTCATAGACATTGTTATTTCCTTTGTTTTTGTGAATGAGCTCTTCTTTCATTCCATGTCTCGCACTTTCTGTTAAAAACTGAACATTTTAATAGAATGTGGCAAACCTCTGTGGTGTTTGTTTTGGTTGCAGGATACTGTCACCTTATTTAGTAACTTCCACAAACTAGTTTGTAAAGTATGTAGTATCTGTCTTGTGTGGCTGCCACAGAATTTTGAAATCTGTTGAGTTAGTGGTCATCATGCGTTCCAATAGTTATTTTTTAACCTGAATCTGGAGAGATGTGCAGAGAGAAAAAAAAGAAAGCAAAACATTGTCCCAGCCTTTTCAGAACAGTTCTGTGTTCTGGGGCCTTTTCTGAGCTTATGTACATGTCCTTTGATTCTTCAGCACATGTAAGATTCTCATTATGGAGCTGAAGCTGGCCTGCAACATGCAATTTTACTACCTCAGCCTCCTGAGTGCTAAGCTGACAATATACATACTATCTAAAGCATAACTTTAATCAGTCTTAAAAATCTCTTTACAGCTTCTTAACTACACACATACCTTTATACACATTATATTACAGTGCTGCCCAATTAAACATATTTTGATAGGAGAAATGTTGTGATATGCAATCTACTACATAAGTAGTAGATTGAGAACTTGAACTCTCGTCAGAGTGACTGGGACACTGAACTTTTAATTTTGTTATTTTAATTGTAAAAAAATACATTTAATTGCCCTTTTGTAGTTAGCAGCTACACTAGCAGGCAATTATGGCCCATTTCTAGACAGTCACAAGTATTCCATTACCATCTATAATGGAATCTGATTCCTTCTGCTGTACATAAAAATAGTGTTCATATACATAAAATAAATCTCTTAAAAAATAAAAATAAAATAAATGGGCAATGCTTCCTCCAGAAGACATTGGTTATTAAATAAAAATCTCAGTGCTAGACATACACACCTCCCTATGAATTATTGGTCAGAGTCCCCAAAAGTTATCAAAACAACAAAGACTACTGCCATTGCCCTTGTTGCTAACTCAAACTAGATGGTGAGACGTTGTGCTAAAGGCACAGCATACTTTTGATATAGGACATAGAGAAAGCAAGCCGAAACTGACCTGAAAACTTCCTCCCTGCTGGGCTAGGTTTCATAGTGTCAGAAAATGCTATGCAGGTCACAGGCAGAGAATAGCTATCAATGGTATTACCCACTGGTAAACCTTAAATGCTACAACAGTGACCTGCCAGGCAAGATATGCCCACTGATACAATAGAAGGACGAAGATTATGGACGTAACCATCTGCTTTTCCGAATGGATTTTAGATTTCAAGCCTAAAACCATAAACTAGTAAACCCTCATGGCTCTCTAAGTCTTATCTCTAGTAGAGAAACAACTATTATCATCTTGTAAATGGCCACTTTGTCAAACTGCCTCCTAAATATTTATGTTTACATGCACATAGCTTAGTGCTGCCCCCAACCACTGCTACAGAAGCTTCTCCCTGCAGTGGCCAACAATTAATGTAGAGACTCATAGCTGGTCAAAAGTAAGTGAGTGTTGAGTACTCAGTTCTCAATAAGACACCTATATCAGCTTCTGCACAAAGCTCAAGAAGCACTGAGAAATGAATAGAAAGAATGTAAGAGATGCAGTATGGGAAAAGTGTTATGAAATGTTGTCTTCTGGAGAAGACATGGGCATTGCACTAGGAAATCACTGAAACTATAGTGACATAAACAAGACCCACACATGATCAAGCCTACAAGACTAATCAATCCAGAATGCAGCACTAACTGGCCTCAGTGGTGGACAAGAGTGGATATGCTCAAATACATTGCTTACAAGTATAAAATTATCCAAGAATAAATGACAGATACCTATTTTTGAAAGGTGATCAATAATGTCTTAACTGAACCATGATTTGAAAATAGTGTATATTCGCCATATAATATAGGAAAAAGATAGTAAAGTCTACAAACCTAGTGAGGCTAAACAACAAGAAGGACTCCAGGTAACAGGCCACAGAGGAAGACACTGCATCCTGATGAGACCTGATAGACTAGGATCAGATGGGGGGGGGGGGGACCTTCCCTATCATTGGACTTAGAGAGGGGCATAGAGGAGATGAGGGAGGGGGAAGGGGATTGGGAGGGAATGAGGGAGGGGGCTGGGATACAAAGTAAATAAACTGTAATTCATATAAAAAATTAAAATTAAAAAAAGAAGGACCTTAGGGAAGATACTTAATTCTCATTCAGAAGGGTAAACAGAATGGACTCAGGAAGTAGGAGAAGTGAGGAAACAGGATGGGAGCCTACCACAGATGTTCTCTAAAAGACTCCACCCAGCAGGGGATCAAAGCAGATGTAGAGACTCTCACAGCACAGGGAGTCTTATGGAAGAAGGATGATATAAAAGGACCAAGAGGGGACAGGAGCCACACAAGGAGACCAACAAAGCCAAAAAAGAGCAGAGCCGAGGGGAGACTGCAGAGACTGATACATCAACCAAGGACCACACACAGAGAGGACCTAGACCCCCAGCTCAGATGTAGCCCACAGACAGCTTATTCTACATGTGGGTACCCTAATAAGAGGAGAAGACACAGTCTCTGACAAGAACTCAGCTGCCTATTCCTAGATCACTTCTCCCTGGAGAGGCAACCAAGCATCTCTCCAGAGGAAGAGGATCCAGGCAGTCCTGATGGGACCTGACAGACGAGGGTCAGACAGTAGGGGAGGAGGACTTCCCCTATCAGTGGACTAAGGAAGAAGAGGACAGGGGAGGAAAAGGGAGGGAGGGTGGGACAGGGAGGAGATGAAGAAGGGGGCTACAACTGGGATACAAAGCAAATAAATTGTATATAAGAAGAAGGAAGGAAGGAAGAAAAAGAAGAAGAGAAAGAAGAAAAAAGAAAAAGCAGAAGCAACAGAAGATGAAAATATATATGATGAGGCTGGCCTTGTAAATCTTTCAATGTTCTACTTGTTAAGCTTAAAGATCTCTTTTAGAATCTATCTTCTGAAGAAAATAGATAAAGCGACTTTGAGAACTCAACATGATACATAGCACTCATTATCAGTTTCCTTCTAACCAAACATAATTATGTATTTTTGGTCTGAGACATTGTCAAGTACTTCATACTGTAAAGCTGGAGAACAGATGAACATTTTTTGTCATGGTTTTCTGTTTTGAAACTTATTTGAAACATTCTACAATGAATGATTTTAGGTTCTTTTTAACATTTAAAACATCTATCTCACGTATGGTTGTTTGGCAAATTAGCATGTTCCTCAAAGTCAGTGCTTTAAAGCTCTCCTTCAAAAAATAACCTGTAAGCCAAAAGGGCTTTCAACAGATCTTAGGAGTTGCAAAAGTTAAATAAATGCCTGATAGACTTTTCTGTAATTGAGTAATTTGAAGTTTAGTAACTGTGATTTGTAAGAGTGTATTAATTGGTATAAACTGGTATCAGTCTATTGAAAAGAGCAACAGAATTATCTCATGTAGCTCTCTTGTAGCAGCCCTACAAGATAACTGGCCTATAGGTAAACTCCACCTTCAACAACGGACAGTATGTAAAAGCATGCTGAATATTTTTTATAAAAGTACTACTATTTCCAATTTGAGATTAGGTAATATAAATTTAAATAACTTGCCTTTTAAGGGCTAAACATTCATGATAAAAATTTGAACCCTTCTGACCTTAGTGTAAATTTTCTAACTACAACCACTGATTAACCATTGATATGTTTTAACCATGAAAAAACAGAGTTCTTATTCTGTGCCTGACATAGTACTGACATACAGAAGGTCTTAATGACTGAGTACTCTATCCCCAATATTAACATGAAGAGTTAATCAGATATAGCTTTAAATGGCTTATACAGCTGTGTATTCTTCATGTGCTGTCGTGAAAATTAGACCAATATGGGAAAATAAGTTACATCAAAAATTTACTCAAAACAGCCAGTCAAGAATGTTACGATCATCAGAAGAAGCTGACTGTGTCAAGTCTCTCACATGTACAGAAGTTATGGTATATTAGATTAAGGTACTTCTAAAGTCCGAAGAGTCAGTACTATTTGGGAGACTCCAAGTCATCCTGAACACACTTATCTACTTCATCTATAGAAATGATGCTATGCAAAAAAGAAAATATTACAGTGGCAAAGTGCTTGTAAAAAGGAAGGCATACTAGTTAGGAGAGGTGGCACATGTTTGAAATCCCAGCATGTGGGAGGTAGGAACAGTATGATGAACACACCAAAGATATCCTCTGATAGAGTTCAAGACCAGTTTGAGAGAACAAAACATCACCCTCAAAAGAAAACTAAAGGCCATGACAGTTTGATGTTTAGACACTAATAGCTAAAATCTTTATTATAAGAATTAAAAACCACAGAACAGAGATAAATTAATTTGGCATGTATGAAAGACTTCCTAAAATTTTTCCATAGAATTGTTTTTTAATGTCATGTGTAGTTATTCCAGATTTTCAAATTTTAGAAATATTAACTCATGGAAGTATGGTTCAGAATAAAATAATAATTGTTAAAGGTTTCCTTTTATGTTTGAGTATTTTGACTGTGTGTACATAAGAGCACCATATACCTGCCTGCAGTGGTCAAGAAAGCCAGAAGAGGATACTAGAGCCCTTGGAACTGATGTTACAGGTGGTTATGAGCTCCATGCAGGGGCTGGGAACCAAACCTCAGTCCTCTTCAAGTATTTTCTCCTGACCTCTAAGCCATCTCTCCAGCTACTGAATAATTAGTTATTTTTAACATTAAACATAATCTACAGGTGATTAATTTAAGAGTTCATAAAATTAAGAACTGGGTTAAATGGAGCTAGTAGTTTTAAAATCTAATTTTAAAAACTACTCTATAACAAATAAATATAATTTTTAACCCCAGAAAAAACCCTGATCTCAATTGTGTGAAGTATAAATATCAATGTGTAATTATTTACAGACAGACAGAACTCTAAGTTTAGGGGGAAAGGATTTTTATACTTATAAGGACCACTGTACATATTCTCATTAATTTTTTTCTAATTTAAAATATGGTAAGGGAAAAGAAAGAAGTCAGTTTAAGTAGTTTAAGTAGTTTAAGAAGTCAGAATATTTGTCCTAGAAAATAACATAGAAAAGCTTTGGTTGCTGTTTTCTTTTCCTGGATGATTGCCTGCAGACTTTCTAAAAGACAATAATGACAAACACGTGTTCAAGAAAACAGAAATGCCACAAACTGAGGAAGGTCAGACACATTACGTCAGAAATGAACTTTGTTCCACAATGGCACATTTCAAACATGAATACCATATTGCAGAAAACAACAGATGAGACAAATTTGTCATCCTGTGTTTGACAGAAGGGGCTAGGACAAAATTTGACTTGGTTTCCACAATGTTTAGAATCTTCTATGGTCAACCAGCACAAATCATACTTTCTTGATGTAATGTACTGCCAAGTCATTTTTTTTGTACCTATTTCCTCCTTTCTATGTTTCTTTTGTTTTGTTTTGTTTTTTAATTTATTTTTTATTAATTACAATTTGTTCACTTTGTATCCCACCCTAGACCCCTCTCCTCCTCCCCTCCCAATCCCACCTTCCCTCTCCATCCCACCTTCCCTCTCCCTTCTCCTCCCTTACCCCCCCCAGTCCACTGATAGGGGAGGTCCTCCTCTCCTTCCCTCTGACCCTACCCTATCAGGGTCAGACTACATCAGGACAGTCTGCACTGTCTTCCCCTGTGGCCTGGAAAAGCTGTTGATCCTAATATCTAATAAAATAGACTTTCAAACAAAATTAATCAAAAAGATGAGAAAGGGCACTTCCGTCTCATCAAGGGAAAATTCCAACAGGAGGACATAACAATTTTGAACATCTATGCCCCAAATACAAGACTATCTAAATTTGTAAATGAAACTTTATTAAAGCTGAAATCACACATTGATCCCAACACCGTAATAGTGGGAAACTTCAACACTACACTCTCATCAAGGGACAGATCATCCTATCAGAAGCGAAACAGAAATAAGGGCACTTACAGGGGCCCTAAATCAAATGGACCTAATAGATGTCTACAGAACTTTTCACCCAAAATCAAAACAGTATACCTTCTTTTCAGCACCTCATGGGACCTACTCCAAAATAGACCATATAGTTGGTCACAAAGCAAGCCTCAGCAGATACAAGAAGATTGAAATAATACCTTTTATCCTATCTGACCATCATGGTCTAAAGCTGGACCTCATCAACAACAGAAACAACAAAAAGCTTACACATACATGAAAAATGATCAACTCGCTACTCAATGACAGCTTGGTTAGGGAAGAAATAAGGAAAGAAATTAAAGACTTCGTAGAATTCAACGAAAATGAAGGCACAACATACCCAAACTTATGGGACACAATGAAGGCAGTGCTAAGAGGAAAGCTCATAGCACTAAGTACCTACAAGGAGAAATTTGAAACATATCATACAAGCAACTTAATGGCCCAACTGAAAGCCCTAGGGAAGGAAAAAAAAAAAAAAAAGAAGCAGATACACCCAAGAGGAGCAGACAGCTGGAAATAAACTCGGGTCTGAAATCAATAAATTAGAATTAAAAAAACCTATTCAAAGAATCAATGAGACCAAGAGCTGGTTCTTTTGAGAAAAATCAACAAGATAAAGAAGCCCCTTGCGGCCTCTGAAAGCCTCTGCCCTACAGACTATCAAAACAGATGCTGAGCCTGATGGGCAACTGTTGGGCAGAGTGAATGGAATTTTAGGTAAGAACCGGGAAATAGTAAGAGCTGGAGAGGACAGAGTCTCCACAAGGAGAGCAACAGAACAAGAAAATTTGAACACAGGGAACTTCCCAGAGACTCATACTCCAACCAAGGACTATTCATGGAGATAACCCAGAACCCCTGCACAGATGTAGCCCAGGGCAGTTCAGAGTCCAATTGGGTTACATAGTAATGGGAAGAGGGACTGCCTCTGACATAATCTGATGGGCCTGCTCTTTGATCACCTCCCCCTGGGAGGGAACAGCCTTACCAGGCCATAGTAGAGGACAATGCAGCCACTTTTGATGTGAACTGATAGACTAAGATCAGAAAGGAGAGGAGAACCTCCCCTATCAGAGGACTTGGGGAGTGGCATGCAAGCAGAGGGAGGAGGGAGGGTGGGGTTGGGAGGGGAGGAGGGAGGGGCTTATGGGGGATGCAGAATGAATAAAGTGTAATTGATGAAAAATTTAAAAAAAAAATTGGCATGATGACAACTTTATGTTGATCTTGGATAGAAAGGAAACCACAGATATAAGGCTTCAAAGTTCACAAAAGCATTTAGTAGGAAAAATATTTTTATTGTTAGGTATTATTAATGCTCAGTTATCTTGTTTAATAAAATGATAATACTAGCTTTCTTTGTTCCCTTTTACAAATTTTAGCAAAATAAATATTCTCTGTTTTTTTTTTAAAAAAAAAAAAAGAAGCCCCTTGCCAAACTAAAAGGCAGAGAGAAACTATCCAAATCAACAAAATCAGAAATGAAAAGGGAGACATAACTACAGACACTGAGGAAATCTAAACAATCATTAGGTCATATTACAAAAGCCTATATGCCACAAAATTTGAAAATCTAAAGGAAATGGAAAATTTTCTCAATAGATTCCATCTGCCTGAATTAAGTCAAGATCAGATAGAAAGATTGAATAGTCCCATATCCCCCAAGGAAATAGAAGCAGTTATCAACAGTCTCCCTTCCAAAAAAAGCCCAGGGCCAGAAGGTTTCAGTGCAGAATTCTACCAGACCTTCTGAAAGGAGCTACCTCCAATTCTCTTCAAACTATTCCACAAAATAGAAAGAGAAGAAACATTATCAAACTCATTCTATGAAGCCACAGTCACCTTGATACCTAAACCACACAAAGACCCAACAATAAAAGAAAACTTCAGACCTATCTCTCTTATGAACATTGATGCAAGAATACTCAATAAAATACTTGCAAACCAAATCCAAGAACACATAAAAGATATCATCCACCATGACCAAGGAGGCTTCATCCCAGGCATGCAAGGGTGGTTCAATATACAGAAATCCCTCAATGTAATCCACCATATAAACAAACTGAAGGAGAAAAAACTACATGATCATCTCCTTAGATGCCGAAAAAACATTCAACAAAATCCAACACCCATTCATGTTTAATCTTGGAAAGATCAGGGATACAAGGCACATACCTAAACATAGTAAAGGCAATATACAGCAAGCCTATAGCCAACATCAAACTCGATGGAGAGAAACTTGAATCAATCCCACTGAAATCAGGGACAAGGCAAAGCTGCCCACTGTCTCTATATCTCTTCAACATAGTATTTGAAGTCATAGCTAGAGCAATAAGACAACTAAAGGGGATACAAATTGGAAAGGAAGAAGTCAAAGTAACACCATTCACAGATGATATGATAGTATACTGGAGTTACCCCAAAAATTCAACCAGAGAACTCCTTCAGCTGATAAACACCTTCAGCAAAGTGGCTGGATACAAAATTAACTAAATATATATATATATATATATATATATATATATATATATATATCAGAAGCCCTCCTGTATACCAAAGACAAAAGGGTGGAGAAAGAAATTAGGGAAATAACACCCTTAACAAAAGCCACTAAGAACATAAAGTACCTTGGTGTGACTCTAACCAAGCAAGTCAAAGACCTGTGTGAGAAAAGCTTCAAGTCTCTGAAGAAATAAATTGAAGAAGATATCAGAAGATGGAAAGATCCCCCATGCTCATGGATTGATAGGATTAAAATAGTGAAAATGGCCATTCTGCCAAAAGCAATCTACAGATTCAATGCAATTCCCATCAAAATACTAACTCAATTCTTTACAGACCTCGAAAGAAAAATTCTCAACTTCATATAGAAAAAAAAAAAAAAAAAAAACAGAATTGCCAAAACGATCCTGTACAATAATAGATCATCTGGAGGTATCTCCATCCCTAATCTACAAGCTGCACTACAGAGCAATAGTAATAAAAACTGCATGGTATTGGCATAGAAACAGAATAGTGGATCAATGGAACCAAAAACAAGACCCAGAAATAAACCCACACACCTATGGATACTTGATTTTTGACAAAGAAGCCATATCCATTCAAGAGAAAAAAGACCAGCACCTTGGTGCTGGTCCAACTGGATGTCTACATGCAGAAAAGTGAAAATAGATCCATATTTATCACCCTGCACAGAACTAAAGTCCAAGTGGATCAAAGACCTCAACATAAAACCAGATACACTAAATCAGTTAGAAAAAAAAAAAAAGTGGTGAAGAGCCTAGAACACATTGGCACAGGAGACTACTTCCTGAACAGAACACCAACAGCACAGGCTCTAAGATCAAAAATAAATAAATGGTACCTCATGAAACTGAAAAGCTTCTGTAATGCAAAAGACACTGTCGTCAAAACAAAACGACAGTCTACAGACTGGGAAAGGATCTTCACCAACTCTATATCTGACAGAGGGCTAATATCCAGAATATATAAAGAACTCAAGAAGTTAAACAGCAACAAATTAAGTAATCAAACTAAAAAATGGGGTACGAGGCTAAACAGAGAACTCTCTGTAGAGGGTTGTAGAACGGCAGAGAAACACTTAAAGAAACGCTCAATGTCCTTAGCCATCAGGGAGATGCAAATCAAAACGACCCTGAGATTTCACCTCACACCCATCAGAATGGCTAAGATCAAAAACTCAAGTGACGTCACATGCCGTAGAGGTTGTGGAGAAAGGGGAACCCTCCTACATTGCTGGTGGGAATGTAAACTTGTACAACCACTTTGGAAATCAGTCTGGCGCTATCTCAGACAATTAGGAATAGTGCTACCTCAAGATCCAGCTATACCACTCCTAGGCATATATCCAAAAGATGCTCAAGTACACAACAAGGACATTTGTTCAACCATATTTGTAGCAGCTTTATTCATAATAGCCAGAACCTGGAAACAACCCAGATGTCCATCAATGAAGGAATGGATACAGAAATTGGGGCACATGTACACAATGGAAAACTACTCAGCAATTGAAAACAAGGAAATCATGAAATTAGCAGGCAAATGGTGGGACCTAGAAATGATCATCCTGAGTGAGGTATTCCAGAAGCAGAAAGACACACATGGTATATACTCACTTATAAGTGGATACTAGCCTTATAAGTAAGATACATACTAAAATCTGTACACCTAAAGAAGGTAAATAAGGAGGACACAGGGTAAGAAGATCAATCCTTACTTGGAAAGACAAACAAGATGGACACTGGAAATAGGAGAAAATGAGAAGCAGGATAGGAGCCTACCATAGAAGGCCTCTGAAAGACTCTACCTAGCAGTGTATCAAAGCAGATGCTGAGACTCATAACCAAGTACAGGGAATCATATGAAAGAAGAGAGAGTTAGTAAGACCTGGAGAGAACAGGAGCTCCACAAGGACCAAATATATCTGGGCACAGGGGCTTATCTGAGACTGATTCTCCAACCAGGGACCATGCATGGATATAACCTAGAACCCCTGTTCATGGAAGGGGTAGCCCGTGGCAGCTCAGTATCCTAGTAAGGGGAACAGGGACTGTCTCTGGCGTAAATTCTATGGCTAGCTCTTTGACTTCCCCAGCCCCCCATGGGAGGAGATGCCTAGCTAGGCCACACAGGAGGACATTGCAGCCAGCCCTGCTGAGACATGATAAGCTGGAGTCAGATGGAAGGAGAGGAGGACCTCCCCTATAAGTTGACTTAGAGATGGGCAAGGAGGATATGAGGGGGGGGGGACTGGGAAGGAATGAAGAAGGGGCTACAGCTGGGACACAAAGTAAATAAACTGTAATTAATATGAAAATAAAAAATATATAAAAAATAAGATATTTGAATATTTCAGAAAAGATTTCTGGATAATATTTTTTCATATTATCATCTCATTAAGTAAGAAATATACTAATAGTTAAAGTATATGAGTTTGCCAAAATGAACTTTTATACTAAGCATTTTTAAATATTTTAAGAATATTAGGGTCAGGGAGATAGTTCAGTTAGTAATTTGCCTTGCAACCATGAGGATGTGAATAATCCCCAGGAGCCACATGAAATAAAACTAGGCATGGTGGCACATTCTGGTAAGTGCAGAGGTAAGGAGGTGGGGTGAGGAAGATCCCTGGGGATGATGACTGGCCAGACAATCTAGTCAACTCTGCAAACTGCAGGTTTGTGAGATCAACCTGTCCAGATTAAAACAGGCTCCTGAGGAATAATATCCAAGGTTGTCCTTGGGCCTTCACACACAAATATGCACATAACCCCACACACACGTACACCTGCATGTACATACCCTCAACGATAAAAAATAGGTAGGTAGGTAATGGATAGATAGTTGATAGATAGATAGATAGATAGATAGATAGGCAGATCACACACAAACATAGTGTGCCTATCGCTGGGAAAGGGGCAAAGGGGAAAATTTCATATTTGTATGAAGCAATGAACAAAATAAGGATCATGTCACCAATATAAAGATTAAGAAGATGCTAGGAAAGAAACAACTACAAGGCTAATATAGATGAGTTACCCTGGTATGTTATCTTTCATGGTTCTCATAAAGGCATTACCTTCCTCTCAATCTAAGTAAGTCTTTTTAAAATGTAGGCTAAAAAATACATGGGGGCTGGAGAGATGGCTAAATGTTTAAAGTTTTTCCCCATTTTCTTGATATTCTTGAGCCAGGTTTAGCACTCAGATGTGTAGCACCTGACGTAGCTTTTCCTCCCTTCCAGTCCTTCCCCTCTAGTCCCTCCCACCAACCATCCACTCCTCCAGTTCTCTTCAGAAGAGGGAAGGCCTGCCAAGGATATCAACCACTCACAGCATATCAAGTTGCAGTGAGACAAGGGACCTCCTCTCCTATTGAAGCTGGACGAGGCAACCCAATAAGAGAAAGAAGACCCAAAAGCAGACAACAGAGTTAGAGACAGGCCCTGCCCTCACTGTTAAAAGTTCAACAAAAAGACTAAGCTATACAACTAAATGTGCAGAGGGCCTAGGCCAGTTCCATGAAGGTTTTCTGGTTGGCATTTCAGTCTCTGTGAGCCTCTACGAACCCAGGTTAATTGATTTTGTGGGTTTTCTTGTGGTGCCCTTGACCCCTCTGCCTCCTACAATTCTTCCAACCCCTCTTTGGCAAGATTCTTCTTTATAAACGGCTCATATGATTTTTTTAACATTAACTATCTGGTTTTCCCTATTGCTGTCTCAGTTCTAATTAAACAAAAATACTTGTTTAACATATGAACACCCAAGCATTTAGCAGATACAAAAATACACTAGATGTCGAATAAGTATTCAATGAGTATCTAAATAAAGTTTTGAAATTTCTCTTACTACTTCTAATCACAAAAATACTCAACAACTGTGTTATTCTGTGAGAAATAGAGTAGTCTTATTACTATAGTTTATATAAACAAATATATTTCTACTAAAAATATTTAAAATCAATATCATATAATAATATTTTTTAAAGTCTTGAATTAACTAGATGCCAAAAGTTCTTAAATAAAGCACATAATTTATGAGAATAGGGACAGTCTCTACCAAGACAGTCTCTACATTCCCCAAAAAGTCACTTTATTGTGAAAGTCACTTTATTGTGGTGGGCAAAATAATGTTCAAGATTGAAGAATATGAGAAAATATATAGGCACATATAATCAATATGTAAACTTTACCTAGTTTTAGGGAGAAAGATGAAAGCTACAAAAGGTACCAATGGAAGAGATAGCTCAGTAGGTAAAGGCATTTGGTACCATACCTGACTGGACCTGATTTCACTCCCCAGAACCTACAATGTAGACAGGATGAGCATACTTATCAGGTTGTCCTCTGACCCCTGACATACGCCATATACATGTGTACATGCACACACACACACACACAAACAGAGAGAGACAAAGAGACAGACATACTGACAAACACACAATATTTAAAACAAGAGTATTTGGGAAATATACAGAAGAGAAATAGAAATCAGTATTAAATTTCTCAATCAACCATAGTAGTGCACACCTGCAATCTGGGTAGTTGATAGGCAGAGGCAGGAGAATTGTTAGGAGTTGGATTGGGAAGTCAGGCCTGATCTCCAAAGGTTGAGTTCCAGGCCACTTGAAATGCATGGGAAGACTATCTTCAAAATAGAAAACAAAGCCCCGGTGCCTGTGATCCCAGCACTCAGGAAAGCACAGGCAAGCGGTTCTTGTGAGTTCAAGAAACAAAAAATAAAAAAGTCTCAGATGTGAAAATGAGATATAAAAACTCAGGATTTTGCTGTTTACCTCAGTTACTATAGTCATAAATTTTACATTACACAAGAGTACTCTAAGAATGAAATCAAACCTAGTGCAATGTAAAACTTCCTGGAATCAAGAGAATGATCCTAGTAAAGACTCCTCGTAATTGTAGATATGAAGCCTGAATCAGCCTCTTCTGTAACCAGATAAGGATTCCAGTGGAGGGATTAGGACATCAATCCAGCCACAAAACCTTCGAACCTACAGTTTGTCCTTCCTGCAATATGTGCTGGGATAATGGTGGCACAGAACTTGTAGGAGTGGCTGACCAATGACCGATCCAACTTGAGGCCCATGCCACAAGAGGGAGTCCACAATTGACATTGCCTGTATGGCCAAGAACCAGAGAGTGGATAGCCCAGAGACAGAACAAAATACAACTTGCGGGGAAAAAGTCAGCAAAACAATTCCTAATGATATTTTTCTATACTCATAGATTAGTGCCTAGCCCAATCACCAGAGAGGCTACATCCAACAAATTACAGGAGCAGATGCAGAGACGCAGAGTTAAACATTAGGCAGAGTTCAAGAACCCTACAGAAGAATTGTAGGAGTCAGAGGGTTCAAAGATCCCCATGAGAACATGGCCTCCAGAATCAACAAAACAGAGTTCATAAGGGCTCACAGAGACGGAAGTGACAATCATGGACCCTGTATGGGTCTGAGCTAGGTCTTCTACACATATATTATTGTTGTATAGCTGGGTCTTCTTGTTGGACTCCTAATAGTAGGAATGGTGGTCACTCTGACTCTTTCAATTGCTCTTAGGACCCTTTTCCTCCTACTGGGTAGCCTCGTCCAGCCTTGCTATAAGGTTCTGTTCCAACCCTTATTGTAATCTGTTATGCCATGTTTGGTTGACATTCCAGGGAGGCCTGCTCTTTTGTGAGGTAAAATGGAGGAGGAGTGACTCTGAGGGAGAGGGCATACAGAGGGGTTGGGGTAGGTGGGAGGGGTGGAGGAAAGGGAAACTGCGGTCATGATGTAATAAATGAGAGAAGAATAAAATAAAAATAAAAGTTAAATCACTTAAAATCTTAAAATATTTAACAAATATACAATAATGGGGAAGGGATTGAACCAATGGTTATTATACAAAATTCCCAAAAAGAAATCTAAACACAAAACCCAGGGAACTGAGACATACTGACCTAACATAATTACCTGTTCTTGTAAATGAGGCAAAATTAGACACTCACAAATGAAACAAAGATATTCAGGCTTTATGGCAAATGTCTACTTGCTGATCCACCTCACTGCATATTTAAAATGAGCTGGAAAATATTTATGCAAGCTAGGTGTGGTGTGATGTGTGTGTGTGTGTGTGTGAGAGAGAGAGAGAGAGAGAGAGAGAGAGAGAGAGAGAGAGAGATTCTACCACCTTGGGGGCTTAGACAGGAGATGAACCGCAACACAGTAAGAACAAAGCCAGCTTGAACTACAAAATATGACACACACACCCCAGCCAACAATACATACAAAAAAGTCTACACCAAGGTAGAAAAAGAAAAAAAAGTTAATTTTTCTGGTTACTTTTTATGATCTAAATTTACTGAGTAAAAACAAAATTAATATAAGGCATACTCAAAATGGCTTAGTTCATACGTGACTCATGGCCACTTATAGCCGAAAAACTCCAAGTGAAGAAGGAGCACGGTAATGCTGGCAAAGCAACAAAAACAAAACTGTCGTGAGTAAATGCCACAGTAGGCATTACACAAGCAGTTCGGCGTTGTCGGGCAAAGCAGAAAGGTTCAACATTTACAAAGCAGAGCCAACACGGGACTATCAGAACAAGAAAGGGCCATTTTATATCTAAATCTGCTTGTATATTTGCACACTGAGATTAACTATTTTATATACCTGAC
The DNA here is from genome assembly GCF_030254825.1 of Meriones unguiculatus. NCBI lineage: Eukaryota > Metazoa > Chordata > Mammalia > Rodentia > Muridae > Meriones > Meriones unguiculatus. The sequence continues at coordinate 25,637,858 of NC_083361.1, forward strand.
ATAGTACTAAAATGTCACTTCTGAATATCAATCACATTTCATACTAATTTTACCATAGAAATGTTTAAACAAAACTTTTTGCTCAAAATTAAAATAAAGGATATTACAAAAATTTTGATATTTTATTATGTAGTAGCTCATTTCTGCAACCAAGAAAAATAAACAAAGGGAGCAGTGAAAATGTGCGTTGTTTTCATTAGAGTAAAATATCGCACCATGAAAACCTGAGAAACAACTAGCCTAGCTCTACACAGGATAGAAGTTTATTGCTTTTAGCTAGAGGTCACTGAGAAAATAAGCACAATGTAATCTCTGAAATGTTAAAAAATAAATAAAAGTCAGTATATCCAAGTTAACCTCAGAAAGAAGCCATCACACTAATATATTACTATCATTTTATTTGAAATTCTTAAAACATCTAAGCATGAATTTGATCAATAACAGTATTATGATATTTCATTTGCTCATATCAGTCAATAGTGCCATTATTGTTAGTGTTCTAAGGTATATGCTAGAGTAAGTATGTCCACTTAATATAAGCTTTTGTCCAATTTATCTGAAATTATGACAGAAAAGACAGAAAATGTTCTCTAACCCTGGAACTCCCACAAAGACAAGCTGAATGGGAGTACAGATGAGGTTGTTGGTAAACAGGGCATGGTGTAGAGATATCCTGTGAGTATGTACATTTGAAATACCTAGTTTAAGTACTGTTAACTATTCTACAGCACTTTGAGAGATATGTCAATATTCAGCTTAATACAACTGAAAAGACCGGCTAACATAGGTAATAAAATAATTGGATTTTATGAGAAGAGAACAAAATTTAATACCTTAGTTCAAAAAAGAAATTCTGCGATGACAAAAAAATATACTCTGCTATAAGAGGCCCAAGAATAAGTCCATAAAAAAAGAACATAGACAAGACTTGAGTATTAAATAGATGTATTTCAGTTTATATGTTTGCAAATCTGTGCCATTTAAAGTTCCACATCTATAAAGTGAAACCAATAATGCTGATACTGCAAGGCTTCTATGAAATAAAGCGTGTGTAAACTCCCTGCAACTGACCTGACTAAAACACAAAAGGTACTACAAGACACTACCCAATCTTCATTTTCTCCTTAGGTCTACCTCCCTCGGGCTTCTGCATTGCCTCTGACATTCTTTATACTATTACTTTATACTATATATAAAAAAGTATCTTTCAAAATTGTTGCAGTAGGAATACTTTCATTACGTATTAAGTAAATAATTTGCAGAAAAGCATACAATGTTCATCCTATCATTATTAGAAAGTAACTTAATATAATCAGCCACAGATAACTTTAGTAATTATCTGAAATGAAGGAGTTTAACTTCATAAGTTCTGACATTAAAATAACATAAAAACTTAAATCCATGAACTCTATTTGCAATGTACACATTTTACTAATAAGAACTTTAAATACATATTATGTTTACTAATGTATAAATTACAACTTTCTATAATAAATAGAGCTCCCACAGAGAGAGCATTATCACTCCTCAGCAACGCCTGTAAGCATGTTCTTTATCAGAAGTCCAAGAGTGCATTTAAGAAGGGTAAACTGGGGTCTGGAGAAATGGCTCTTCCAAAGGATGCAGGTTCAATTCCCAGCACCCACGTGGCAGCTCACAGCTGTCTGTAATTCCAGTTCCAGGGGATCTGACACCTTCACTCCAATATACATAAAATTTTAAAAAATAGCCTACTCTGCCATTCTAGAAACGACACAGCACGTAAAGAATAGCAAAACAAAGCAGAAAACAAATGCTATTCATTGTTATGAGCACAAAAACATTTAAAACTCAAGTTCACAGCTATCAAAGTAAATAACAACATAAAGAAGGAATGAAACAGATCGGCAAACAAGTCTACCTCTTCATAAATTTACTCTCATTCTTAATTAAATGTCCCATCTAGTTCTAGAATTTGATTATTTCAAAATAGTTACAAACAATCCAATAATATAAATTTTTATAATAGATATAAAAGCACAAGATTACCTGCTGAAATGATTCACCAAAGATATATATATACATATATATCTTGTATTTATGTTTATATATACATATATAAATATGTATTAATATATTAATATATTCATTATTAATATTGACATATTATCATATTGCTGATTGTTATTATTACTATATCATTAATATTATATAATACATTAATGATATATTAATATTATATAAATTGATATTATTTTATTAATTATTAATATTAATGTATGGTATTGATAATTGTTAATATTGATATATTAATAATTATTGATGTTAATTTTGATATGTTGTTAATTGATATTATTAATGTTATTAATATTGATATATCAATAATATATTATGTATTGTAATGCTATATGAATATATGTTTTATACATAGATACATATATGTATGTATATACACACACACACATATATATATATACACATATATATGAAAACATAATTACAAGATGATCCTTTGCTTTGTAAATACAGAGCCCAATAAGCACGGTGACTGAGAAGAAAAGCTCTACAACCATACAGGCAGCTGCCTTGGTCCGTAGTTTCTCTGGTAAGGTTAATAACATACTTGCCTTTCATAGGACTTTCAATATTAAAATTTAAAAGCCAGGGATCAACAAGAAGGGTCATTTGATAAAAATGTCATACAAGCCTGATGACCTGACTTCAATCCTCTGAACCCAAGTGAACTGGCAAATGCAGTAATGCCAGTATTTTCCTAACAAGAAAGGAGGTAAAAATCAAAGAAACCACATGAAAGCTTCTGGGCCACCTAGTCTGAAGTACACAGCATGACAGAAACAATGAGAGACCTTGCTTCAGAAATAAGATGAGAGGAGAAAAGTGTAAAAGTTGTCCTCTGCCTCCCATATGTGCACTGTTGCATCATCTGCCTGCTGGATAGCATGAATTTGTGTGTGTGTGTGTGTGTGTGTGTGTGTAAACATGTAAGTCTTTTCCAATAGTTCTACATGCACATTTCCACATGTTATCTAATTACAATTATCACTATTTTTTACTACTTGAAATTTTCTCTGACAGCTATACAATATAATAAAATCAGCAAGAAAGAAGATTCAATAGTTATCATTCAAAGAAACAGGAACCATTTGCTGAGGACTCTAACGAAATGAAATAAAGAACTATAGTAGACAAAAGTTTAAAAAGAAACTAATCTTTCTTTTCAAAAAAAAAGGGGGGGCATTAAGAATCAATCTTCCAGTTAACTGATGATTGACAGACTTCAATTTAAAAGAAGATAGAGAGGATAGATGCAGCCCAAGTTCACAAGTACTCTAGAGAATATGAAATCTCTCCACCCTAGAGAATACATTTCCTCCTCCATCAACAATCATTCAATTTTCTGTCATTTCATCCAAATTTCTCAAAAGGATGCTATCTTCCTTTTCTTTCTGGTGTCTGTTCCATCTGCCCAATCTGATTTCTATCCCAACAACTCTGCCAAATCCAAAAGCAATTACAAAGCACCTCTGTACCAGCTTTTCAATATTATCCAAACTAGTTGTATTCTCAAAACCTTTTTCCCCTGAGTTTCAGTGATCCCTCTCTTGGGTTTCCCTCCTACTTCTCAAGTCCTCTTCCTCTGGTTTACAATGGAATAGTGGCCCAAGACTTAAATCTGAGTTCCCTTTTGTACTTTGTATATACTCCCCCTTGGCAAATTTATGGATTCATGTGGTTTTAAGTACCATCTCTATGCTGGTGACTCTAAAATTTACATTTCAAGACTGAAAGCTCTTCTGTGTAACAGATAAATTCACACAGCAAATATTCATTAAGCACTTATTATGGTTTTATTCCAGGCTACTGGGATGCATAAATAAGACAAGAGGGGTGAGAAAAATAATAAATAAAAACTACACTTTTTTTAAAATACAGGCTCTAGAAATATAAAATGACAGGTAGGTATAGAAAAAGGCTTGTATTCAAAAGGAGCTTAAGAAAAACCTTTTATATAAGGTCACATTTAAGCAAACTGCTATTTAATGAGGAAGCAAGTAATATGACAATATGAGGAGCTTTTCAAGTGAAGAAACAGCAAAGTTAGGTGGCCTGAAACCAAGAATAATACTGATACTGGAAGGAACAGCAGAGTCCTCACCAGTGAATAAAAGAGCATTCAAACATGAAGTCATGAAAGTGGTTTGAGTTTATGTAAGAGTGTTATAGGTACTTAGATTTTACAGGAAACTGGAAGAGCTAGCCAAAGAAGTGAAACAGTTAAGATTTAATTTTTAAAAAATTACTCTGGCTGTCATGTGTGACCAGATTACAAAAAGATGATACTAACAGTAAAGAAAAGCGGTTGTTCTAATTGTTTAAGTAAGAAGAAATGGTGGCATGGACTAAAGACATAGTGTAAATAATCAGAGTAATCAGATTGGTACATTGGTTGGTGCTATGGTCTACAGTGCTCACAGCACTTACAATTGAGTAATACTGGCACAACTGCATAGGAGTACCCAGTCACTCTCTGACTGGATTGAGGTTATCTCCACAGGAGGGAATTCATGCCTGGTATCAAGAACCCAATTAAAAAAAAAAAAAAAAAAAAAAAAAAACAACTATGGCTGAAAAGGGCATAGCCCTCAGGGAGAACTTCGTGCCGATTTTAGCTAAGTTGACATAGCATCACACTGCCTTCTAAATATTTATATTCATACAAAGAAATGCTACTCCTACCCATAATCAGAGAAGCCCGTCTTCTTACTAAACAGTGGTGAATCTGGAGACCCATGGCTACTCAAGGTGCTGAAAATAAGTGACAGTGACTGCTTAATCATAAACAAGACATTTATGCCATCCCTCTACAGCTAAGGAAATTCTGAGGGGTCAAGAATGTAACCATCAGGGGCTGGAGAGATGGCTCAGAAGTTGAGAGCACTGGCTGCTATTCCAAAGAACCCGGGTTCAGTTCCCAGCACCCACATGGCAGCTCACAACTGTCTATAACTCCAGTTCCAAGGGATCTGACACTTTCACACTAATGCACATAAAATAAAATTAAATAAATTATATACAAAAGAATGTAACCATCAGAATATAAGGGAAAGTGTTGCAATACACTATCTTCTGCGTTAAACAAAATAATTGTTAACCATGAACTCACAACCAACTAAGATTGCCTGCACTGGGTCTGCATAAGAAGTTAAATATGGATGAATAACTCTAAAAATCTACTCCTCATTACTGAACTTACTTATCGATTCTGGGAGAAGGGAAGCCATTGTCATCAGTTGTCTAACACTGATGAGCCCACCAGGCTGCACTGAGTAGTTCCAAACTCATGGGCAAAATGGTAACTCTGGTTAAATTCAGTGAAGCATAAAACAAAAAAAAAGACATGAATGTGGGAAAAAGACTTGAAGGGAGGAAAGTGGATGATTGGGATGGAAAGGAAGAAGAGGGTGGAGGAGAAAAAAAAATAAGAATGCATTGCTAGCCACATAGATTACCAGACATTTCAAAAGTAGCATAGCTAAAAGGAAGTTCTTGATTTTCCTAAAAGGCCGTAAGTCTCTTTCAGTCTCTCCACTCTAGCTACCACAAAACCCTCATCAATCTCCTCTTAACACTTGTTTCCACCTTAATTAGTTAGATATTTACGTATTGCCCACTACAGCACAGGTCTTATGTGTGGAACTCGAGTTTCCTGGGAAAACTGCAACTGAGTAACTCCAGAAGTTCATGACTGGAGAGAAGCAGAATGCTGCAGATAAAGAGGCGAAATTATCTTTAACTCCCATTTACTACTCACCTCTGTATATGACCTAACACTTTGTGACTATTAAACAGGTAAAGCAAATGATTCAGCAAATGATAAGGTTCCACCAACCCAAAAGCTAAGAATGTAGTACCTAAAACCTACAAAAGAAATTTCCTCATCTGCCATAACGTACTTAATGATATCCCCACCAATATATTTAATAAATGCATTTTGTGACTTCCCATTGTTTTGTGATTATAAATATTTGTGTAACCTCTTCTAACATAACTTGTCACTCAAGGGAATTGGAATCCATGTTCTTGGCACATCTGGCTCAGAGTATACAACCTCTTATTTCATTTGGACCAAAAACTATGTTTTGCATTGACAACTGGATGTGGCAACAGTGAAAAATTCTCCTACTGTGTCCTTTGCAGGCAACAGTTTCTTTAGCCTGACCAGCTGAAACACAAGTTCCCCAACTTCAAGCGCCTCTTTTCTCCTCACAACTTATCATAAGGCATTCTCTCTCTTCTTTTTTTATATTTATTTAGTTATTTAGCTATTTTAGTTATTTATTTATATGAGTGCTCTATCTGCATGTACACCTGCATACCAAGAGGACATGGCTGTGAGCCACCATGTAGGTTCTAGGAACTGAACTCAGGACCTCTGTAAGAGCAGACAGTGTTGCTAACTCCTGAGCCATTTTTTCAGCAAACATAGGTATTCTTATCCTTTACTTCAATTACAATCTATTTGCATATATTTTGAACAATTTTATCAACAACCTAGAGTTTAAGATCTTACATATCAGAACTTCTCAACATTACAACTTGAGTGCTTCAAAGGTATCTCAAGTTCAGATAGTGCTAACTAGTGAGTGATCTTTACTACCAAACCTGTCCTCTTTCTGATGGTCTATGGTTTATGATTAACATCATCATAAATCCAACAGACATGCCAAAATTATTTCTGTCATCCTTGACAGTGCCACCTCCCCCACCCTTTGGTATTCAATCTATCTTACCACCACCGCTACTACTCAGCACCATCCATACTTGTGGTAATTCTGTTATTCATCTCCTACTGTGTGTGTGTGTGTATCCTTTTACTTGTGTGTGTGTGTATATATATGTGTGTGTGTGTGTATCCTTTTACTTGTGTGTGTGTATATATATGTGTGCGCACATACATATATGCATATATACATACATACATGTACGTGTATGTATGTATGTATGTATGTATGTATATATGTATGTAGAAACACCCTGAAGTCTAACCAAATTATTCTGCCTAGTATTGTTTTCATCATACACTACTCTTGCTGCCTGAAATGTCTTTCTTTGCCATCTTAACTAGAGAGATCAGTCTTCTTCAGTAATTCAGATTCTGGTTTAAATTCTGTCTACTCCCTTATGCCTTTCTAGTCACTTTGTACTAAAGGATCTCAAAAAAAATCTAGAACCAATTGTGTGCATTAGCCTGTTAGAAAGACTGATACAGAAATCTCTTTATATACAGAACTCTCCATATATATAGTTTATATAAGTTTCTCCATATGTAAAGTTGATTTTAAAGCTTATTATATCGTGATCTTTTATCCTAAACTCTTTTTTTGTGGTTGTTGTTAATTCTGTTTTATATTTTATTTTACTTTTTGCGACAGGGTTTTTCTGTGTAGCCTTGACTGTCCTGTATTCGCTTTGTAGATCGGCTGGCCTCAAACTCACAGAGATCTGCCTGCCTCTGCCTAGTGCTGCCTCTGCCTACTGCTGGGATTACAGGTATGCACTACCATGACCAGGCAGAGTAAATTTCCTCAAAACTGACACATTCCCTCCTAGAGGGCAGAGGAAGAGATTAATATAAAACTCTGAAAGTTAAAGAAACTCAAGATATTTTTAAATATCCAAGAAGCTTAAATAATTTCAATATTTTAAAGTCCCCTTCCTAAGATTGTGCAGGCAGTAAATAATTGCCAGGACATAGAAGACTCTTCAGTGGAGTTGTATGCCAATTGGACAGGGAGAACCAACAATACAGCTTTCCTGAGTTTCTATCCATGCTGGTGTTTAGGGCTTTTCAATGGTTTTAGGGCTTTTCAGCTGCCTAAGTGTCCCACACTCCTAAAAGTAAACTCTTACCTATGTACCTGCAAACAACCACAATAAACTCCTTGGCTCACCAAGCTAGCCTTGAGTGAAATCATTTCTTTGATCTTTTGTCAGTGCCCTATCTAGGGTAAAAAGATGTTTATTGACAAGATCCCAGGAAGTGTAATACAAAAAGTATATTCTCTTACATACACTATCAGCTTCAGAAAAAAAAATCAACATTACTAACACAGATCAAATTTACAGTATGTGGTAATTTGAATAAAAACGGCTCCTATAGGCTTATATATTTGAATACTTCGTCATCAGGGAATGGCAGTTCCTAAGAACTAGTAGTTACAGCCTTGTTGGGATAAGTGTGGCCTTGTTAAAGGAAGTATGTCACGAGGGGTGAGCACTGAGGTTTCAAAAGCTCCTGCCAGGCCCAGATCAAGATACAGAACTCTCAGCTACTTCTCCAAAACCATGTACGCCTATATGCCGCCATGCTCCCCACCATGATGATAATTAACCAAACCTCTGAAACGGTACACCACCTCAATTGAATGCTTTCTTTTACAAGAGCACCGTGGTCATGGTGTCTCTTAACAGAAATAGCCTACTGTGATAGCTATTCTTGGGTGTCAATTTTACTGTATCTGAAGTTAACTAAAACCCAAATGACTGGACAAACCTGTAAGGGATTTTTTGTTGTTGTTGTTGTTAATTACAGCATTTGAAGAGGAAAGACTCACTTCTAATTCAAATTTTTGAGCTGGGAAGAATAACCTTTAATCCAGACCTTTTGAGGTGGGAATATCCACCTTAAATCTGACCACATCTTCTGCTGCTAAATTATATAAAGGATGTGGAAGAAGGAAGCTTTTCCTCTTCGCCTGCTTGCTCTTACCCTCAACAGCAAGTCCATTCTTTCACTGGCATTAGAATCTACTTCTGGATTCTGGCATATACTGAAGACAAACTGAGACATCTAGCCTTATAGACTGAACAACTCCTGGATTCTTGGACCCTCCATGCATTGGCAAGCCATTTTTGGACTAGCTGGACCACAGCCTGTAAATCTAATAAATCCCCTTTATATATATGGAGATGCACTCTGTAAATTCTGTTACTCTAGATAACCCTAATACACAGCCTAAGCCCAATGTTGCCCTAACTCAGTAACACTGTTGTAGTGTTTAAAGGATCCAGTCAAGAAGTAGATATTATACTTAGCTTTTCTCTTCAAACTCCTTTAATCTCAAAATTTTTTTTAAAAACTATCATTGTAACTCAGAACTCAGACATTAACTATTTAGTTCACAGGGCTCAGTGGAATAATGCAAAAACTAATCTACACTCAATCCTTAGCCCCACCAAAAAAGAAAGTATGTGTGTGCGTGTGTTTGTGCTAAAAAGCCAGGTAATCTCATGAACAAGCCTGTAATCTCATAATCCAAGCACTCATTAAAGTAAGAAGATCACAAGTTAGAATTCAGTTTGGATTACATAATGAGTGTAAAACTAAATTACACTAAATCATGAGACCCATTCTGGGAACAACAAAAACTGAACAGGGTTTCACACTACGTCGCTCAGTCTGGCCTTGCATTCAATGTGTGGCAGAGACTGGCCTCCAGCTCCACATCCTCAAGCTTTCCAGCTCTTAAGCACTAAAACTTCCCAAAAAGATGGTGCTCTTTCAGGGAATTTCTAGGTATGGGAAATCCTGTTTCATACTGATTCTCTGGAAGTTACTTAAATAACACATTTCCATATTAACTAAAGTATAAAAAGATTATGCTTTTTCAGGAAATTTCTAAATATGAGAAATCATGTTTCATAGTGATTCTCTGGAAGTTACTGGAGTAACTTCCATATAACCAAAGTATCTAATCCAAAAGTACAACTGATTTACCTATATGGCAGAAAGGTATAACAGGAGAGAATCAATGAGTTTTTAACAAGGCACAAAAATGAAAATAGTGCAGATTAAAGCAGACTAAAATTGAAAAAAACTAACAGCTGATTCCCACAAAGTATCCCTCAGGTAATAAACATTGTCCTAAATATTTAAATGTTTTAGCTTATGTAACCGTCATAATGTAAATATTATTTTTATCTTCAAATTACAGGTGAATAAACAAAGGTTAAGTGACTAGCCCAATTTCCCCAGCTTAAAAAGTATAGCCAAGGTTCCACTGCAGGCAGTCTGGCTCCAGCAATGGAACATCAAGATAAGGACCATAAACATGTGAAGCCTGTTTTGTTTGGTTTTACTGGTACCAGTTGCATGCTTAAAGGAATTTGAAAGAACAGGCTCCTTGACACCTGCCCAACCCTCCCATGCTCTAGCACCTAAAGTGCTACAATACTAGGTAAAAGATGAGATGTATTCAGGATAATGTATATAAAATAATTAGCATGGGACATGGACAAAGCACTCAATATAAGCCATGACAATCATCATCATAGAAGTTAATTTTAACAAACCAACCAGAAATGTAAACATTGAACAAGCCAGAAAATTTCCAGGGGGGGAAAATGACATGGATCTTAAAAGTACACTTTTAAGAAAACTAAGAATCATATAAAAATCCTGAGTCTATATTATACATAGAGACACTTTAAAATATTATTTTGATGGCTGTTTCTTTTAAAGATAGGTAATAGTCATATATTTAGAGAGTGTTTATAGTCTACATTTCTGGAATGATATAACTAGTAATAACTTTAAAAACATTTCTAAACCACTCCTCCAAAAAAATTTAATTATTGATATTAACATAGTAGATACGTTCTACCATTATAACTAAAATGGCAATTCTATTTTGCAGGCTTACTGCAGAAGTTCCTGCTGGCTATACTTAGGAAAAGGTCATTTTGTTGTTTATATTTACTTATCTGTTTCATATGTGCATATGTATGGGAATGTGTGCCATGGCATGTGTATGTAGATCACAGAAAAACTTATAGGAGTTGGTTCTCTCTACTTCCACAACATGGATTCTGGACATCAAAAGGCCATGGGGCTTGGTGGTAAGCACCTTAATCACTGAGCCACCTTGCTGACCTAAAAACAGTCATTTTTTTTTTTTAAGAAATCAGAGAGATGAAGACTAATTGAGGTAATAATGGATTAAGATCTCAGGAAGAACTATGTGGAGCCTAACTAAAAATAATGTAGCATCTGAAACATATTCAAAATTGACAAAACAAGAAACAAAGTATAACCATAACAGAACTGATCAGGTGTTGTCCTTCAACAGATAGTACAAGTAGAGAAAACATTCAGAGCTATACAATGGCATATACATAGTATACCCAACAATGAAGAATTCAAATTGCTTTCCAGTGTACATGGAACATATCCATAAATTAGCCAAATAAAGCCTCAAGAGTTGTCAAAACTATTCAGAGCCTGTTCTGTGACTTCAACATTATTAATCCATAGATAACAGAAAAAACATTTAAAATCCCTCTGATAAAAATGAAGCAACAACCTTACTAATCTACAAAAGAAGGAATCAGAGTTCAAGAAATCATGTTGATCTGAATAAGAATGAAGATACAACATATTAAAACTGGAGGAATACAGTTATTGTGCTTCTGTAGCAGATAAAGAAGCCACCTATATGTTAGAGAAATTCTAATACCATGCTCCTGATATATACTAACTTCAATAAGGTGACAGGAGAGTTTGTGTCTTCCTATAAATTTGATGGAGTTGGGGCTGGAGAGATGGCTCAACAGTAAAAAGCACTGGCTGCTCTTCCAGAGGATCCAGGTTTGAGGCACCCCTATTGTGGTTCATATCTACCTGTAACTCTAGTTCTAGGGAATCTAATACACTCTTTTGGCCTCTGCAGGTACCATGCATTCACACTGTATACAAATATACATGCAAACAAAGCATCCACACTCATGAAATAATGAAAATAATGATAAACATTTTGATAGTTCCATGAGTGTTATGTCATAATGACAGAATCCCAGACTAACATGATGTCCTAGTCCTATACCCACCACCTCTGAAAACATATGCTCCTATGAGCGCTATTGATAAAAACCTACCAAAAATAGCATTTTGGAGCAAAGTTCACCAATGCTCTCTGGAAGCCATTCCACCATATAGTAAAAAAGTATGTTCCTCACCATAGAAAGCTTAAGTTTTGCTATCTGTTGTACCATGATGCCATCACTGTCAAAAAAGATACTGCTGTTATCTTCATCAAGACCAAAAGTACCATGGAGTTTGGAGAAAAGGACCCCATTGATTTCCAGGTTGGCATTAATTACCAGACTCCCAGTGTATTAACTGGTGAAGACTTGATCAACATACAACAAATATATGCATGCTGGGAAACACAGCCATTTCTGGGGCCAGAACTCTTGTCTGGATAATCTAATTTATGCCAGTGTATCTGATTTAAGGGGAGTCTGGGGGGAGGAAGGAGGAAGAGGAAGAGAAAGGGGAGGAGAAAAAAGAAGAAAAGAAAAAGAAGAGGGGAAGCTTCTGTGGCAAATGTACAGTTTAATGATCCACTAAAATGCCAAGCTCACCATATTTAATATGCAGATGTATTCTCCACTGACTAGAAATCCACTCCCAGCCCTTCAAGAAAATGACCTCTCATCATTCAAAGCATGAATAAATATCATCCTGTCACAATGTCCTTCAGAACATACAACTTAAAAAGGTCACACCAGGAAGAAAAGCAACCTTTCCTATAGATGCCCTATAATGAAGACTACACACACACACAAAGTTAAAAGGAACACATTGAATCTTTTTTAAAATTCAGCTTTTAGGCTGTTCTTAATATAAATTATAATAGTATTATAAATCTGTAATATTAGATTAATAAATATAGCTTATAAACAGGACACAAACTTACATATTATGCTACTTAGGCAAGAACATAAAATTGTACATTCCAGTAATACCTTTCCTACAATCAAATTTGTTAAAGTAAAATTTCTACCTATTTAAAATGTGCAGTTTGATGAGTTATGTACATGTGGTATTTGAGACTGAATCCAGGCCCTCATCTTACGGCAGGGAAGCATTTAACCAATGAGTTTTATGCACAGTACTATTTCTAACTTCCATTTCGTAACAGGGTCTCATTACAGTTCCCAAGCTAGTGTTCAACTTGTAATCATCTGCCTCTGTTTACTGAGTAACTAGTATGACAGGGCTTCATCACCAGGCCCAGAAAGTTTGATTATTTTTGACAAATGTTATTGTTGTGTAACCATTACCACAATTAAAGTATGTTTCCATTACCAACAAAAACTCTGCAGTTGATTCTACCTACCAAAAGCCTCAGGCAGCCATTTGCCTCTTGAGACTATAAGTCTTAATTTTCTATAATCTTATGTAATATGTACTTTACTGTGTGTGGCTTATGTTTGTTTTTTTTTTGTGGGTGCAAAGCAATGCATCCATGCTGTCAATATCTGTAATTAAATTCCTTTACCAGGAGCGATATTTCCCAATTTACTGATCCGCTCATCTACATCATCATATTTCCCAATCCGCTCATCTACATCCTCATGTCAGTGCTTCCCGATTCAAGGCTATCACAAATAAGACTGCCATATAACAACTGTGAACAGATTTCTGCGAAAACCTGCAGAGACTGATGCACCAATCACGGACCACACATGCAGAGGACCTAGACCCCCTGGCTCAGTGTAGCCAATAGGCAACACAGTCTCCATACGGGCTTCCCAGTAAAGGGAGCAGGGGCTCTCTGACATGGACTCTGTTGTCTGCTCTTTGACACTTCTCCCTGGCGGAGTGGTCATGCCAGGCAACAGAGAAAGAGGGTGCAGACAGCCCTGATGATGGGCTAGGGTCAGATGCCAGAAGATGAGCTCTCCCCCTTTCCGTGGACTAGGGAAGGAAAATAGGGGGATAGAGGGAAGAAGGGATGGACCAGGAGATGAAAAGGGGGACTACAATTGGGATATTGAAGTGAAAAAAATTATACAAAATTTAAAGACATTCTGCAAAAAGCACAGCTTTATTTCTCTTGAGCAAAGTATATAAGAGAGGATTGCACCCTCATATATTAAACTGCCAAATATTTTCCAAGGAGGTGTACCATTTTATATATTCCTACAGGCAGTAATCAAATCTTCTATTTTTAATCAGGTCTCTTAATTCCTTTTTATTCAACTGTAACAGTTATTTATATGTTATGAATATATATCATTTCTCAGACATATTTATCTAAATATTTGTTTTAGGTGGAGTTTGCTTTTTTCATATCCTTAATGGTAAGTTCTAAAATTCATATTTTTAATTATTTTTGTTTTGTTTTGTTTGTTTTTTTGAGGTTTTTTATTTAATTTTATTTTTTTCTTATCAGTTACATTTTATTAACTCTGTATCCCAGCCGTGTCCAGATCCCTCATTCCCTCCCAGTCCCTCCCTCCCTCCCTCCCTCCCTCCCTCCCTCCCTCCCTCATCTCCACCATGCCCCTTTCCAAGTCCACTGATGGGGGGGACCTCCTCCCCATTCATCTGATCCTGTTTTATCAGGTATCTTCAGGACTGGCTGCAAAGCCCTCCTCTGTGGCCTAACAGGACTGCTCCTCCCTTCGGGGGTGGGGAGACCAAAGAGCCAGTCATTGAGTTCCTGTTAGAAATAGTCCCTGTTCCCCTCACTTTGTGAAACCAATTGGTTACTGAGCTACCACAGGCTACATCTGAACGGAGGTTCTAGGTTATATCTACACATGGTCCTTGGTTGAATGTCAGTCTCAGAAAAGACCCTGTGCCCAGATATATTTGGTCCTTGTGGAGTTCCTATCCTTTCCCCATCAGACTAACTCCCCTTCTTTCTTATGATTCCCTGTACTCTGCCAAAGGTTTGGTTATGAGTCTTTGCTTTGAAAACACTGCTAGTTAGTCTTTCAGATGCGCTCAGTAGACTCCTGTCATACGTTCAATGCACATCCCATCTGTCTTTCTAAACGAGGATTGATCATCTTACCCCATGTCCGCTCTCTTGATTATCTTTTTTAGGTGTATAGATTTCATTATGTTTATCATATCTTATAGGTCTATATAAGTGAGTATATACTGTGTTTTTCTTTCTCCTTCTGGGATATTTCACTCAGAATGATCTTTTCTAGATCCCATCATTTGCCTGCAAATTTCATGATTTCCTCCTTTTTGATTGCTGAGTAGTATTCCATTGTGTAAAAATACCACAATTTCTGTACCCATTCCTCTGTTGGTGGACATCTGGGTTGTTTCCAGGTTCTGGCTATTACAAATAAAGCTGCTATAAACATGGTTGAGCAAGTATCCCTTTTGTGTACTTGAGCAAACTTTGGGTATATACCTAGCAGTGGTATAGCTGGGTCTTGAGGAAGCACTATTCCTAATTGTCTTAGAAAGCGCCAGATAATTTCCAGAGAGGTTGTACCAGTTTACATTCCCACCAGCAGTGGAGGAGGGTTCCCCTTTCTCCACAACCTCTCCAGCATGTGTTGTCACTTGAGTTTTTCATCTTGGCCATTCTGATGGGTGTAAGGTGATATCTCAGGGTCGTTTTGATTTGCATTTCCCTGATGGCTAATGAGGATGAGCATTGCTTTAAGTGTTTCTCTGCCATTCGATATTCCTCTGTCAAGAATTCTCTGTTTAGCTCTGTTCCCCATTTTTTGATTGGATTACTTGGTTTGCTGTTTTTCAGCTTCTTTAGTTCTTTGTATATACTGGATATTAGTCCTCTGTCAGATAAAGGGTTAGTGAAGATTCTTTCCCAATCTGTAGGCAGTCGTTTTGTTTTGATGACGGTGTCCTTTGCTTTACAGAAGCTTTTCAGTTTCATGAGGTCCCATTTATTGATTGTTGCTCTTAGAGCCTGTGCTGTTGGTGTTCTGTTCAGGAAGTTGTCTCCTGTGCCAATGAGTTCTAGGCTGTTCCCCACTTTTTCTTCTAAGA
This sequence comes from Meriones unguiculatus, assembly GCF_030254825.1. Classification (NCBI taxonomy): domain Eukaryota; kingdom Metazoa; phylum Chordata; class Mammalia; order Rodentia; family Muridae; genus Meriones; species Meriones unguiculatus. Next base: position 25,653,684 of record NC_083361.1, read on the forward strand.
GATTTAGAGTATCTGGTTTTATGCTGAGGTCTTTGATCCACTTGGACTTTAGTTTTGTGCAGGGTGATAAAAAAATATGGAACGCTTCAGGAATTTGCATGTCATCCTTGCGCAGAGGCCATGCTAATCTTCTCTGTATCGTTCCAATTTTGGTATATGTGCTGCCGAAGCGAGCACCATATTTTTAATTATTAAGAAATCAATTTAATTTTTTCTTCTATAGCTGTGATTTTGTGGGCTCTATTTCCTTCTGGATATTAGACACAGTTTTTTTGTTGTTATTCTTTTAAGTTCAGGACAATAAAGTACTTTGAGTTCAGATTTGTACATTATATTAGATAAAAAAATCTGTGTTTCAATATTTTCTACATATAATGTACATTTCATTCAATAAATTTATTTGTAAGAATTAATATCTATTTCAGATTACTCAGACATACACAAAACATTCATGTATCATTAATATGACTCACTTTTAAGGTAACCTCAAAGTGAAGTACTATATATGTCAAACTATACACTGTTTTATGTATTATATGTTCTTTCCATTCAAATTATAAAATTTAAATTTTGATATCCTTGAGAAGACAAAGTGTACTGGGATTTGTATTAGGATTTCACTGACACTAAAGAGCAATGTTAGTCTGTTTCATAATGCCTATTTACAATTTAAAAATATCTAGGCCCAGTTTAATGAATAAATGAATGGATAAATAAATAAATAAATAGCAGAGGCCTGCATCCCCACTCCCAAATCAATTACAGCACTGCATTTTTATTAAGAGCCTTAATTCAGAAATGCAGGTATAACAGCTTAAATGAAGTTAATTATATCTATTAAAAATTTAAAATATCTGAAGCTAAAAGTATGTTTTGTCATAATTATTGCTACTACCCTACCTGGAAATTAGAAAACCTATTATAAAAATTAATTTCCACATAAGCCTATTATGAAAAGTAATCTTCAGATTAAATATCAAGCAACTTGGTAACTATGTAAAAATAGCTACAAATCCCTGCCCCTAGAAGCACTGCAGGCGTGCTGCTGTGTCACCTGTGCATCAGTAGATGGCAGAGAGGAGAGAGGCTATGTCTACTCTCAAAGCTCTGACCTATGAACAACTAAATATTTAGTAGCCTAACATTCCCTGACAAAAAAGCAAGCCTGGGATGACCATCAGTCCAGGGCCAGGGACAGGAAGCAGGACCATCAGTCGGTGCCTCGCAGGGTTGGGAGGGGGCAGACTATGGCAGAGATGACCCCTACCTGAAGTCATAACATACAGGAGAAGCAAAGCACACCTGAGACAACCCCAGATACTCAGAGACCCAGAGGTATTAAGAGGAGCAATAAATGGTAGAGAAATGGAAGAGAAAGAGAAAAAGAAGAATGTGGGCATAATGAAGAGACAGTAGTGAGGAACAGCCTGAAGTGAGTAGCCTGTGATGCTACCTAGGACCATGATGTGGTCCTAGCCCCACTAGGGGACACATCTGGGTCCATGGCACTGTAGCAGCAAGGGTCTGTCGCCACCAAAGGCTAGGCAGATATCCCCGGTCTGGGCTGCCACCCAGGGATGTGTTAATACCTGGGGGCTGTGCAGAACTAGCCCCACTCCTCACCTGGACAATCATGGGAGAGCTGGCCCTGGAGGCATAAAAGCAGAAGGGCTGACTCCTTCCCTAGCTAGCTGCAGTACCCAGAGAGCAAGGTGAGCCAGCCCCAAGGATTCAACCTTGAGAGAGCTGCCTCTAACACTCACTCCTGTGCAGTGGTGTGGACAAGGAAGGGATATCTGCCTCATCCTTTACCACCTGTAGTGGAACAGGCAGGAGACCTGGTCCTGGATTCATAAGAGCAGTAAAACTGGCCTGAGCCTCACCAGCTGCAGCACTTGGGAGAGCAGGCACCACACCTCGCCTGGGCATCACAGTAGAGCTGTCCCTGGTAGCAAGGAGGACAGGGGCTGGCCCTGAGGGAGTGAGCATGGTAGAGCCAGCCCCACAACTTATCTAGTGTGTGGTGACATATACAAGGGAGAGATTGCGCCCCCTCCCCCTTACACCTTGCCACCTAAGGCAGGAATGAAAGCTGGCCTTGAGGTCATCAGAGCAAGAGAGCTGGCCCTGCCCCTCACCTGCCATAGCACAGTAAAGCTAGCTCTGGATGTGGGGGTGGCAGGTGAGCCGGCCCCAAGGATGTGAGCATAGAAAAGCTAGCCCTGTCTTTTGTCTGCTGGGCAGTGGTATGGATAAGAGAGACATACCCTCCTCCCCTCCCTCATCCTCACCATCTATTATAGGAGGGAAAGCCGGCACCTGGGTCATGAGAGTGGGCGAACTAACCAAACCTGCTGCAACACTCTAGAGTGCAGGCCCTGCTCTTCACCTGAGTAACAGGGTAGAGCTGGCCCTGTTTTCAGGGGTTGCTGGGAGCGGGCATGAAAGCTGGCAGCATGACCAACTCCGATACCTCTCAGGCCCAGTTCCAGGGCTTTGAATTGGTCCATCCCAACATCTACCCCATGGATGAACTGCTGGAATGCATGAAGGGGCCGGTCCTACAGATCCAAAACTACAGGACACAGGGCAACAACAGGATATCTAAGAGGAGTTTCAGTGATGTTCCAGTATTGATAAGGTAGCAGAAGGCCAAAAACTCTTACCAGACCTAAGACTCAGTGCAACATTTTCAAGTTAAGAAGTGTGGACAAAGGGGTATACTGTGGGACACACTGTGACACGCTATAGCTTCCATAATGAGATTTTTTTTTTCCTCTGTTGGTGAGGAGGTTGTAAGGGTGAGAGCAGGTATGAGAGGAGGGAAAGATGAGTGGGACTGGGGTGCATGATGTGAAATTCACAAAGAACTATTAAAAGCTTTTTAAAAATAAGTACAAATCTATAAAATATCTAAAAAAAAAAAGTGAAGAACAAAAAAAAAAAAAAGTGAGGAAAAGGATAGCCTGAAATTCCATACTCAGCTAAATTAACATTCAAAAAGTGAAAGTCGGAAAAGATTTCATGACTAGTCACTTAGCTCAATGATTAGTGTTTACTATGCAAGTCTGATGACCTGAGTTTGATCCTCAGAACCTACACAAATGTAGAACAAGAGAACTTGTAGACTGCAAGCCTGTCCTCATATGCACACACGTGTGCAAACATTCATGTATACACACACACACACAATGCATGCATACACATGCCAAAATAATTAATTTGTAAATGTCTTAAAATTTAAAAAGAAATCTTCAGACATACAAAAAACCTGACCAGCAGCAGACCTTAACTGAAAGGGCTATTTTTAATGTATCTTACGAAGCATCAAATCACAGAAAAGATATGTAATGTACCACGCAAAACACAAGAAAATCCAAAGGAAGTGCCAAGCATTCAAGGAACAACTACTTTCAATTCTAAGTAGAAAAAAAAAAAGTAACACTTTTTTCATGATTCTGGTATTACCTTAACATCAAAAATAAATGAGAGTAGACATTTTAAAAAGTGAACAGAATACATCAATGTCTTATGCAAATAGATATTATGCAAATAGATACAAATATTTGTAAACTAAACAGCAAAATATGAGGAAAAAAGACAATACAGTCTTGATGTCAAAAAATAGTGGCATAGAGGGCTTCTGAAAGACTCTACCCATCAGAGTATCCAAGAAGATGCAGAGACTCATGGCTAAACTCTGTACAGAGTGCAGGGAATATTATGGAAGAAAGACCTGGAGAACAGGAGCTCCACAAGGAGACCAACAGAGCCAAAAATCTGGGCTCAGGGGTTCCTGCAGAGACTGATGCATCAACCAAGAACCAAACATGGAGAGGACCTACACTCCCTGCTCAGATGTAACCCATGGACAGCTCGGTCTCCATGTGAGTTCCCTAGTAAAGGGGGGCAGGGTCTGTCTCAGTGGCCAGCTCTTTAATCAACTCCCCCTGGTGAGGTGGCCAAATTAGGCCACAGAGAAAGAGGATGCAGACAGTCCTGATAAAACATGATAGGCTAGGGTCAGATAGTAGGACTTCTCCTATCAGTGGACTAGGGGAGGGACACAGTGGGGGAAGAGGGATGGAGGGTGGGATCAGGAGGAGATGAGAGAGGGAGCTACAGCTGGGATAAAAAGTGAATAAATTGTAATAAGTAATAATAGTAAACAAAAATATTTTAAAGATATTTCAATAAATACAACAAACAAAATTCAAAAAAAAAAAAGGAGTGGTGTCAAGTTCCCCGAACTTTAATCAAATAAAATATTCTTAGTCTTTTTTCAGCCAGCTCAGGATCTAGGTGGGGTTATACTAACAGTCTACAAATTGTACGTATGCTTTTTCTTTTGTTTGAAATACTATCCATTATAGCTTTTCTTAAGCTGTAAGAAGTAGTAATTTTTAAATCAGACCTAACTGAAACCACAGTCTCTGGAAAAAATAATAAGACAATTTACTCCAAAGAACCCTGAAAGGATTTAGAACTCAGCAATTCTAATTGGGTACTGGAGTAAGACTTCCTCCTAAAATCTGGACAATTTTGTATTAATTCTACATACTTATAAGACACTCTGTCCCTCCACCACACTTAGTCAAGTAAATACTTTCCTTAGATTAACAAAAGATCTTTATTTTGGTATCTGAAAAAAAAAATGGACTAAAGAACTATCAATATATCTCAGTGGTATAGTGCTTACCTAGCAAGTGCAAGGCCCTGAGTTCAATCCCCAGTAGAAGTGGACCACAAGACGTGAGAGAGAACTAAAGGGTCTCAATATTAAGATCACTAAGTAATTAAACAGCAACCTGAAGCTAAGCTAAACAACAAGGAGGACCCTAGGGGGAAGGAGGTGCTTAAATCTCATTCAGAATGGCAAACAGGATAGACACCAGAAGTGGTGGAAGAGCCTACTATAGAGGGTCCTCTGAAAGGCTCCACCCAACAGGGGATTCAAGCAGATGCTGAGACTCATAGACAAACTTTTGGGCAGAGCACAGGGAGTCTTATGGAAGAATGGGGGATAGAAGGACACAGAGGAGACAGGAGCTTCACAAGGGGACAAAACAAAGCTAAAAAATTCTGAGTCCAGAAGGTCCTGCAGAAACTTATGCACCAACCAAGGACCATGCATGGAGAGGACCTAGACACCCTGCTCAGCTATGGCCAATATAAGCAGCTCAGTATCCATATGGGTTCCTGAGTATGGTGAGCAGGGGCTGCCTCTGTCATGAACTCGGTTGCCTGCTCTTTGATCACTGCCCCCTGGTGATATGATCTAACCAGGCCACAGAGGAAGAGAATCCAGGCAGTCCTGATGAGACTTGATAAGTTAAGAGCAAGATGGCAGGGGAAGAGAACTCCCCCTTTCAGTATTGCCCAGGAATGAGCCTCCAATACCAAGTGGTCAGTCCTAAAAGATGTAGACATAAAAGTAACACTAAAAATATTCAGTGGGTTTCATTTATATACTTATTCACATATATGTAAGTGTAACAATAAAAATTAAAGAAAAAGTGGCCGTGAATTTTAAAAAGTGTCGGAAGGGGAGTCTTGGGGAGGAGTGGGAGGAGGACAAGAAGGAGAAAAATGGCATAATTCTACTTTAATCAAGTTAAAATTTTTTTAAATAAAAATAAATTTTAAAAGATTAAACAAAAAAGTCACATTACCAAGGCACCACACAACAAAATTTGTGACCATCAAAAGTAAACACTTCCAAAGAGAAGTCAAAATGATTCTTAAACTTTCTAATAGTAATCTTGGATGACTATAGAAAAAATTGACTATTTCATCAGTAAATAGTATTTTCAATATAAAACATATAAATACTGAATATGGATTGAAATTTTTTGATGTAATTTTTTAAAACTGGAAAAAGGCATAACCTTCCCAGAGTCTGCCTACCCTCCCTTGAAAGCACCCTGATGGGCCCCCATATATAGCACTAGCCCAATATCCAATGCCCTCGCCTAGTCTGCTCACCTTGCCTGCCTTGCCCACCTCTGTTCTTCCACCAGGACCTTCCTTTCTACTTTGCAACCAAACTCTCGGCACACCCATATCCTGCACATCCGTCACCAGGATCTAACACTGCAGCCAGATCTGCCTGATCCTTCCATGTCTGCACCCTCAACCCCCACTCCACCCCCAAACTCCAAGATTGTACCTGGATGCAAACCTTGTATACCATCTCAGACCCCTATATCCACCTGACTTCACTCCACCTGAGCCAGATGCAGCCTTTAGGCCCAACCACTGTGGCACTATGCTCCGCCCCAACCTTCTCGGCCCACCACCAGACACAGGATTAACAAAAGAAGTCCTCAAGAAATTAATAAAAGAAGTGCCTAGATCTCATTGCAAAATTACAAACAATATAAAAGATCAAGATAGCATCTCCCTCACAAAATTATTCAGTCCTATAGAAATGTTTGCCAGTGATAATTACTTAGATGAACTACAAGACACAGGATTTAAAAAAAGAACAAAATGTGTTGATCAAAGAATTCAGTGAGTTTAAAGATGACACAAAGAGTTCGATGAGCTTAAAAGAGAATTAAGACTTAAACTGGAAGAATAAAAGAAGAGTTAGTAAGATTTAGTCTCAATTATTATAACAATTACATAAGCCAAGAAATGGTTAGAGAGCCTGTACTACTTTAAATTAAGTATGTTTAAAATGGAAAAAAAAAAAAAACACAGGAAATAGGAAAAAGAACTAGGACTGACTGCTTCTGGGGAGTAGGACCAGATGATAAAAACTAAGCAGAGTTTTGTTAGTTTTTTTATTTTTGTAGCTGATTGTTTTTATCTTGTATCTTTCACTGCTGCTTGACTTTTAAATATGTATGTACACTACTTTAAATAGTCAAGTTATGAAAAATTAAACGTCAATTTTACATTTAAATTTTTCAAACCTTTGAAACCATTTTTTATAATAAAATACCAGAAAATGGGTACTTATTATTCATTTTATGAAATTATAGAAGTGTTAAGGAAATACAGTTCAAGCTGTTCATTCATGCCCATAATAAAGGTTACAAGAGGAATAATTCTACTTATTTTGGCACTAACATATACAAAATAAAATTTGTGGGAAGATTCTTCCCACAATGTGAAAAAATTAAGCTCGGCATGTTTTATTAAAGTAATAGTAGAAGTATTGATCATCATTTCAGCATCAGCAGTGAAATGGATGGTCACAGAAACCACACTTGAGTCTGTTAACTAAATCATGAAACTGATTTTAACTGAGGAACCCAAAGAACAAAAAACCAGTACAAGCTGAAATGCTCCTATGGGTAATACACAAGTAGGAACTGACAACTGACTAGTGTATATTTAACCACTTTTAGTTTCAGTTTCATCTCATTTTTCTTCCAACTGACCTTTTGCCCTCTCTTTCAGGTTCTCATAAAATAACTCAAGCAAAACAAAATACAGAAAAGGATGGCAATAACGTCCAGACATGCAGGAGAGTGAGATACATTTAACATCTGAAGACACTGCTGTGATCCGCATGCCATACTTAGTGCCTGGATCTTAGAAATGAGAACATCAAAAAGAAAAACTTCAATCAGATTTTTTTTTTCAGAAAGTGGCTGAGAAATAATTTCCTTAAAAATGGAGGAACAGTCAAACCTTTTCTAATTTTTCAAGCAAAGAATTACAGACACTACCTCATAAGTAACTTAAAATCCAAATCTTTCTTTTCTCATACTTATTTCTGATAACCGATGATAGCATCTCTTTTTCCCTGTTTCATAGTACTGTCATACTAAAATCAATCTACCTTTTATATCTTGGGAGTTTTAAAATAATTTCTAGAACAAATGTTTCCAATCCCATTGTAGCAAATACCTGAAACTAAAGTTGTCATTCAGCACAAGTTATTACAACCCTTAACTGACATTTTAACAACAACAACAAAATTCTTCTCATAGTAATTAACCTTGATAAACATTCAGATTCCACACATTATAACCTACTAGACCTACAAAAGAATGAAAAATCATGGTCTTTACTATAAGAACTAGAAGGAAGGAAAAAGACCTTGAATTTCATCTTAAGATGTCCCCACATAATTAAACTAGTCCTTTAAACTAACAACATCACAATTACTGGAGGTATACAAAATTAATAACAAAATTTTTAATATAGAATTTTATTTTTAAGTATTAAATACTACATTTGTCAGGGACGTTAACCTACTAAGAGAGCAATATCACAAGCTCTAGAAAACAAATGTTCTCCTTCTCTAGCTCTAGTTTAGCTAGAGAACTGTTTCAATTCAAAAGCATCATCTTTGCTAACAGTATTCTCATAGGTTTCCCTAAATAACACTTTATGCTTTAAAAGTGAGGAGCTATTGCAAACAGAGCCAGACTTTCTAATAAAATTAACTGAAAATGAGACAAACTTAGTGATGCTTTCATATAGAACAAATAAGATCATATCACCGAACAATATAAATTGTAGTCACTAAGTAGCATTAAGAACTGCTGCAAAGTCATACAGGAGCCAAATGTTTAAAATAAAATCCTGCTGAAAACCCTTCAATAACTATAGACTAATTCACTAATAATTAATTGTCTGAACACTAGACTTCTTAAAATAATCAACAAATAAGGAACAGCTTTTCAAATATTTTGTGTTACTTAACTACTAAAATCTAAAGACCTAAAGAATCTAAACAACAAGGAGGACCATGGGAGGAAGGAGGTGCTTAAATCTCATTCAGAATGGCAAACAGGATAGACACCAGAAGTGGTGGAAGAGCCTACTACAGAGGGTCCTCTGAAAGGCTCTACCCAACAGGGGATTCAAGCAGATGCTGAGACTCACAGCCAAATTTTGAGCAGAGCACAGGAAGTCTTATAGAAGAAGGGAGATAGAAGGTCACAGAGAATGACAGGAGGTCCACAGGAAGATCAACAAAGCTAAAAATTCTGAGCCCAGGCGGTTCTGCAGAGACTGATGCACCAACCAAGGACCATGCATGGAGAGGACCTAGACACCCTACTCAGATGTAGCCAATTGGCAGTTCAGTATCCATATGGGTTCCTGAGTAAGGGGAGTAGGGGCTGCCTCTGTCATGAACTCGGTTGCCTGCTCTTTGATCACTTCTCCCTGGTGATGCGCCCTTGCCAGACCGCAGAGGAAGAGGATCCAGGCAGTCCTGATGAGACATAAGATAAAGGGAGATGGCAGAGGAGAACTCCCCTTTCAGTGGACTAGGGAAAAAGAATAGAAGGGAAGAGGAAGGGAAGGTAAGACTAGGAGGAGTTGAGGGAGGGGGCTTCAATCGTGATATATAATGAATAAATTGTAAATATATATATATTAATACTAAAAAATAAAAGTGGAAAAAGAGAAGAAGAGAAAAGATGCCTGCTTAAGAAGCACAGCTGCCGCCTGTCTTTATAAGGTGCCCAGCTGAGTCTCTCTCTGTCCAGAGCCTCTCAGTGTAGAGTGAACTGATTCCTTTATCCTACCATATGTTGGAAAGAGTCAAGTTTAGAAACATCCTAACTGCTACAAATCCAAAGACTGTGTGGATGGGGGGGGGGGATTTCCAATAAATTTCAAATAACTATTTGTTCCTCGCAGAGAAATAAAACTTGCAGTCTTAGAATGGGATGGCTTTTTATTTGACAAAGGCAGCAGAGTCACCAAGCTTAGCTAAGAGGACCAAGAAACATTCTTCAAGAGGAGCCCTCAGCCTGGCTCAGAGTTTTTCAGAGATGTCTGCTAAGGGTTCAAAATAACAACTTCTAATATCAATTAAGATCTACACAACATAGCCACCTAGCCAGTCAGTTATTCCATCTGCACTATTTGCAATACCATCTTTGAAGTAAAGCAGAACAGGGTTTTGGTTTGGTTTGATTTTGAGACAGTAGGGAAGCTAAAGTGGCTTCAAATCTGATATCCTCCTATCTCAGCCTCTCTAATGCCTATGTCTAGTGGTTCTGAACTTCTCCAGGCTCCAATTTCTCTAAGCCTAAATGCAGAAAAAAAATCATGGCATATTTTGATAACTATTGATAACAACATTAAACTGAAAGAGATGATAAAAATTAAATATAGCACAAATCAATCTTATGTATGGCAACAAACAGTGGGGGAAGGGCACACTTCTTAAGTGACTGTTTGAAGCCAGCATGATCCAAATTTACCAGACTTGGACATAAAAAAAAGAAAACTACAGATCAGAATCTATTATGAATACAGATGAAAAATTTTATATCAAAATAGAAATTTAAGAAAGAGCAGTACGGCTAGAAGAAGTGGTGTACACCTGTAATCCCAGGACTCTGGAAGGAAAAGGCAGGTGGATCTCTGTGAGTTTGAGGGCAGCCTGGTCTACAGAGACAGCTAAGTCTACACAGAAAAACCCTGAAGAAAGAGAGAGAGAGAGAGAGAGAGAGAAGGAAGGAAGGAAGGAAGGAAGGAGAGAGAGAGAGAGAGAGAGAGAGAGAGAGAGAGAGAGAAGGAAGGAAGGAAGGAAGGAAGGAAGGAAGGAAGGAGAGAGGGAAAGAGCAATAGGTAGATAATATAACCAAATAAAATTTATTCCAGAAACAAATATTTGATTCAAGATTTAAAAATAGCAGGTCGCAATGATACATGCCTTTAATCCAAGCACTCAGGAGGTAGAGGCAAGCTAATAGCTACGAGTTCAAGGCCAGCCTGGTCTGCAAAGTGAGAATAGGACAGCCACCCCTACAAAAGAGAAACCCTGTTTCAATCACACACTCACACACACACACACAAATAGCAGAGGGAGATGGCGCAGTTGGTAACGGCCCGAAACACAAGCATAAAGACTTGAATTTAGATTCGTAGCACCCATGAAATATTAGACAGACAGACAGATAGATGATAGATAGAAAAATAGATAGACAGACAGTGTATAGTAGGACACAATCCCAGAACTGACAAAACAGACAGGAGGATCCTGAGTTGCTGCCCAGCCAACCTAGCAGAATAAGTAAGCTCCAGATTTAGTGAAACACTGTTACAAAAACATAAGGAGTATACACAAATCGGACTCTCCAAGCAGTCAGCTAAGGACAAGGCCTTGTCATTTGATTTAATGGCAACTAACAGATTTCAGGAGATGGGAAGGCATAGCATTCTGTTGTACACTCATTAGTCAGTATACTTTGTCCAAAAGTAAATATGGACAAAGAATTTTTTTAAGTGGAGGGTAACAGAGGCGGGAGGAAAACAAGAGAAGGTGAGGGTAAGCTATCTACATATACATTATATACATGCCAAAGAAGAAAATTTGCTAATAAAAATATAAATAAGCAAATATATAATGTGGAAAAATGAATGAGGAAGACACATAACATTGATGTCTGGCCTCCATATATACAGGAGCAGTGGAGAGGAGGAATACATAAGCAAATGTAAAATTTTAACTAAGAATTTCTTGAAAGCAAGCAAAAATAGTAAATGAAAGTCAAATATACATAGCATATTACAAGTTGTAATAAATATGTGTATGTACATACATGCATATATATAAAACAATCATGACACAGTGATGGCTAAATCACTGTCACTAAATCCCACTGCTCACTGCTATGCCTGTCTTTTTTTTTCCCCTCTTCTTTTGCCTCCCTGTTCTGGCTGATATTTTCTGCTTTACTTTAACCTACTTGGATATTGTCTTTACTTTTTTCTTGCCATGCTACTTTACTATATTTGGATGTCTGTCCACACCTAACTATCTTTGAAACACACATACAACAAAAACTTCACTGGACTTTATTTTTCCCAAAAACCACCACTCTTGGAGACTGGTGTTACTTTCCTTTAAAAGTACATAGCCATCATTTCTTGTCCCCAAATTTATGTTCACTACTGAAGGGCAGCAACCCATATACATCAAATCCCACTAACTTCCCTAGTTACCTCAATTTCTATTAAAACAAAACTGTATCCTCTTTCTGTGTACTGTTTTCTCCTAACTTCTTGAATTACATCTTTACAGGCTTTTTTTCCCCTCATGTGTGAGTTTTTGGGCTCAATTTCTAGCACCAAAACAAACAAATAACATCTTCCCACCCCAAAATATATTGTTTTAGAATTTGCAGCATAGATATCTGGCCCATCTTCTTGCTTAGACTGTTTATATCATTTCAATTTTTCCTGTTTCATAAAATATGAAGTCTATTAAATGCATTACTTTAAAGCCACATTAAACCTAAGTTTCCAAATTTCTGAAATCATTTCAGCAGCTTTAAAGTATATACATATATCACATATTTTTTTGCTCATTATGTTTTTAAATCAGATAACATAAAGAACAAAAATAACATTATTTTCTTAGTTTTATAGACAGTATAAAAAAAGAGTATAGAACTGAGGGTGTTAGGGCACATGGTGAGTGTTCATTATGTGAAAGCATAGGTCTAAGCTGTGAAAATGGGGCCATGAAGATCAACAAAGCCTGCCCTCATTAGAGAACTTAAATTGTAGCTGGGGAAATGATAATGTGGAACATAAACATACGTGCTGTCATGTAGTATTTGTTATGATGAAAGATAAGAAAACATACAAATACTGCATTTGGTCAGTTTATTTTATAGACATAAGGTTACTGTGCAATTTAAATGCTGATTTCTGTAACATCCTCCACCCCCTATATCTGGTTGCAGTCCTTGTTCTGAGAATCTCATGTCTCAATGTTGTGTAAACACTGCTTCCCAACTGTCCTCTTATACGCCATAAAGGAGCTTACAGCTAATCACTGAGCAGGGCAGAGAAACGAGCTGGACTTCCTGCCAGCCAAAGGAGGAGAAGTTAGAGGAGGAAGTAGGGGATTCGACCACTGCAGAGGTCCAGGAGACAATAGAAGAGGAACTGGAGCAGAGAAAGCTACAAAGTGCAAGCATCTCTGGAATGTATGGGAGGAAACCAGATTAGCTTAGAGGGTTAAGAATAGAGTAATAACTGCTCAGTTATTCTGCTGTGAAGCTTATTATTAAACAAATATTAAAAAGTATCAATTATTTGTGTGATAGCCAGGTTAAGAGAGAAACTGAAAAACAAAGTTTTATAAAAATAACTTTCTAACAGTGTTTAGAAAAAAATGTTTTCTACAAACCAAACTGTTTACTAAGGTAAAAATCACTTAATTTTAATTGGAGCAACATCTACTTACCTTGTTTTTCTTGTCTCTAAAACTTACTAGCACCTGACTATAGTTTGCTGCATAGTTTAAATAAAATTTTGTATGGTAGTGTCTATGCAGCACTGACAGATTTCTCAATTTACAAACTGTAAATGAATGCTAGTAGCCCCTATTTGGGGCATGGCTACTCTGCATATTGTATATGGATGCCTTGTATGAGCCAAGAAAAGGATGATTTACTCCTCTATTAAATACCTACCTTATTGTGCATATTTCCAAATTCTAGACTGAAGCTTCTGTTTTCTTTCCCAAGTTTGGCGATTTTTTTTTTATTCAAGCATCCTAACATACTATAAGTTCATTAAATATATATAAGTCCATTCTAAATATATGAATCATGATTAGTTTCATAGATGAATACTTACACAGTTACTACTTAGGTCTAATACTTAACACATAAGAAATTTTTATTCACTCTGGGCCATTACTGTTTAGACAGATGTCACTACTGATTTCTGTGTTTTCCACTTTTTAAATTTCATATAAGTTGAATTATGTGATCTGTCATCGTTATTTTCTGTAAAGTCTGCCTATAAAAATTATCAGCAGTTTATTTAAGTTTTCTGTAGTACTCTGTGGCGTAAACATACACATGTTATTTATTTGCTCTTTAGTTTACAGACATGTTTTACAGACATGTTTTCATTTGGGGAGTCAGTGATAAATATAGCTATAATGGAAACTCATAGAGCCATTGGTATGAATTACTTTTGTTGACTGCAAACCATGTTTTTTGTGCTTTTGACAGTTTACTGAATTTAAGCATTAGACAATTCAGAGCGCGATCTCTTCAAGGGAAAAAAAATTACAAGTCAAAATTAGGTACAAGGGTAAAACCAATCTACACTGATAAAAAGTCACAGCATCACAAAAATCCATAAAATAGAATTTTTTATCAATAATCCCAAGACATTTCTATTTATTGCTTCTTCATTTTATTGGATCTTATCACATATCTTTTGTGAGCACTCTTTCTATGGTAAGAATATTATAGATTTTCTATTAAAAACATATTAAAAAGTTTTTCAAAAACTAAATTATTTCTATTTCATAAAATAGTTTGAAATTCACAAACTGTCACAGGTAATACATGCATACATACACACACAAACACACACATACTCGCCAGGCAAATTTTTAGTGCTGTCAAAGGAAATTTAAGAAAACTCAAATTGTTTCTTTCATTTGTATAATAACAAACCAAAAAGGTTTTCCCAGACTAGCTTCTAGCTCTATTTATTTCAAAATCCGCCTCTACCACATTAGTGGTAGGCAGTGTACAACAGCTTTATCACCCTAAGACCTCTGGCCTTGCACCACTGAGTCCTAGCTATGAGTCAGCGGAGTGGATAAAAGAATGTCTCCAGATTCATTCCATAAAAACACTCCAAAATCACAAAGATTCAACATGCAATGCTCATCTTTTTCAATGTGAAAGGATAACAAATTCAAGAGAAACTATACTTTTGAATCCTGAATTTTCACCTTTATTCAAGCGAGCAATAGACAGTTGTGTAAAATAAACTTGCACAACACAGGCCAGCAGCAGTGAACTAAAACTCCCTACCGTCAGAATCGTAAACATAAACAACCACTGCTCTGTTGTGTACTAAAATTACTATCAGTTTGGTGATACTGTTTTGTGGTTTCCTTGTCCACAAAATGCTCATCTGTGCCTCCTGAATTTATACAGCCATAATTTTTCACCTTCAGTATAATACTGAATAAATTACATAAGATATTGCATACTTTATCTTAAAATAAGACTTTACTGTCAGATGAGTGTACCCAACTATAGGCTAATGGAGTATTCTAGGCATATTTAACCACAGACTCAGCTAAGCTATGGTGTTTGGTAGGTTACGTGGACTACAGTTCATTATAACATACTTCCGATTTATGGTGGCTTTGTTAGTACATAACTCCATGACAAGCCAAAATGTATTTGTGCTTGGAAACAGCAGCAGAAAAACATAAATATGTGCCATTTAAATGAAGTGTAAACCCAAAATTCAACTTCCCCACAGCAGGGTTCCCAAACTGTCTAAAAGTCACTTCAATGCCACATGACATGGAGAGAAGAATGAAAATCAGTATTTTTTTATATTTTAAATTTTTTTTAAATTTTTTTCACCCATTTTCGAATGTCAACTACAACTTTCAAAACAAACATTCCTCCTTTCTAGAATCTAGTGACTATATCATCAAGGTGACAGAGAAAGAAGATGGCTAGCTTGTATTCTGCATGAATTCCAAGGCCAAATCTTTGGGGCACACAGCTAACAATAAAACCTACTGAATAACACAGTATGGCTCTTGCCTCACACAATTTCCAACTGCTTGTGGTTTTTCTACCTAGACAAAAAATAAAAACAACAAAACAATCCCCTAATATTTACAATATTCAACTTCATTTAAATATGCAATGCTGTATTAAATGAGTAGTTAATAATAATCATTAAGAAAAAGAACACAACTGTAGGCCTTAATAAAGCCAAGCTTAAATTATTCCACCTCTAAAATCTTAAACATCCTTCCTTAAGAGAAGTCATGTGCTTATCAACCATAGTTGATAAGTTTAATAATTTATCCACAATCATATTCAGGGTACTACACAAAGATGCCATATTAAAAACACAGTCAATAGCCTACTGCTAGCTAGCAAAGAGAAACAATAATATGCTCTTGATAAAGAAAATAAATAAAACTAAACATCAATACCAAGTAGCGATAAATAGGCCTGTATTAACAAATCAAAGTTTGTATACAGAACACACTCAGACAATACAGAGTACATATTCAGTCGTAAAGCCATCTTTCACTGAAAGACCTCATGGTAAACACACAACTGAACAAGAGTTCCCAAGTAAACAAGACAAACTGCTGACACAGTGTCAGCACTTAGACACAGGTAGTGACGTAGTTCTATTTGCTTTCAGTTGCTAGGATTCATTTTTCTCCAAGCCTGAAAACATGCAACTCTGATTTCCTGAAGATTTTACACATAAAGGCTCAATGAACTAGTTGAGACATAAAAAGTAATTACAAGTTTTACAATATCTAATTTCTTGAAAACACTCATGTTTTCCCTATTGTTAAAAACAAGTGAAAGTGAAAATTTTAATTTCTTTACTAAAACAGCATAATTTCGATATAACAAAATGAAAACACACCTTTTTCAGTTGTTAAGTGAGAAATAAAATTCTGAGTGTAAATTTTAGGGAAAATGTTTGATTCTCATAATATATTAAGTTATGTATAATGAAAATTACATATTTTGTATTATCCAATAAAAGCAAATTATAAAGTAATTTGAGAAAATGCTGATTAGTAACTCTAATTAGCATAGATTTTTATCTTTTGAATCATAATTTAAAATTAAATATTAATCAACTGGATACTATAAACTGAATCGTAAATCCACCTGAGCAGTGAGAGAAGAGGCAAAATAAATCCTTGTTAGACAAAATATAAATTGTGGGAACTCCAGAATTATTTTCATAGCTCCTTAATTTCATCACAGTTCAATTTATGGATTAAATTGGAATATTCCTTCGGGGACTTCTATCTATTCTTGTATCTGTCCAGGTATTCTTCTGCTATTTCTGAGTTCAGATACATTTTGACTTGCCATGGAGTTAGATACCAGTAAACCCGCCATAAGTTTAAAATAGAAATTAAAATGGACTTTAACCTTAACCTACCAAACATCACTGTTCAGCCTAGCTTATTCATTTAGCAAAAGGGTATCTGGGAGAAATTTTGTTTGGATTTAATGAACGTATCATGTTACTAAAAGGAATCAATATAACATAGTAAGTTTACATATGGGCTTACATTTTGGGCATTTTTATCTTTTATTTACTTACTTACTGTGTGTGTAAGAGTGTAGGCTCACCTGTGCCATGTGCTCGTGTGATGATGCTCACAGAATAAGCTGCAGAAAATTCTGTTTCAAAGCATGGGCTCCAGATACAGAATTGTGTCCAGAACTGCTCATGAACCGTCCTCCTGGTCCAACCTTAAAAACCATTGTCAAGTTGACAATAAAAACTAACCAGTACAAACACCAAATCGGTAACTTTGTGCTACCTGCTAGGTTAATAGTAATAAATGAAGAAAGATGAGACTTTTACCCTATGCTTAAGAAATCACAAATTTAATGGTTGCACACCTAACTAAAAATGCGATGTAAAGGTATTTTGACTATATTTTAAGTACTATGAACCATTTTAAAAGAGTATTTTATCTACGTATCAGTAAGCAGAGATAAAGAGGAAAACTTACGTGAGACAGTTTAAGTCACTATTATCTCTCACTTGAACAACTGGAACAGCCTCCTATCTCCCCCCTTCCACTATGGCTGCTCTCTGTCAACAGTCCATTTTAAAAAAGCCAGGCAGCCTTTCTAAAAATATAAATTATATAATAAATTGTTTTTAGGATTCAATTATAATGAAATGCAAATGCTAACATGGTCTACAGGGTACTCTGAGATCCACTCTTAACACTCCTACACTCCCTAAACATTCAAGTTTTCTTTCTAACCTTAAACTATTTCCCATCATGGAGCCTTTTTGCCTTTGCTAGTCTTCTCCCCAGCATGACAGTCCCTGACCAACTTCATGTGTAAGTTAAAACACCTCTTCAGAGAGGCTTTCCCTGACAGCTACACTTGAAAGCAACACACCCATACCTCTACAAGTCCAGGCCTTAATATCTCTTTGCCCATTACTATGCTCAAAATTTTCTCTATGCATCACAGGACCCAAATTACCTCAAGTTATCTCACTGTCTTCTACTTCTATTTCACAGAGTGTTTACCACTCTATGAGAGCAGAAACTTACATAAAACAAAACTTGGCACATTTTTCATGCACAATAAATAGTTAAATACAGAGACACATACATATAATCCCATCACTATGTGGGTAGAGGCAAAAAGACCAAAAATTCAAGATCTTCCTTGGTTACACATCAAGTTCAAGGCCAGCCTAGGCTACATGAGTCTATGTCAAAAAACAGGGAAAAGAAAGATGGCATTTAAACTGTATTGTTGGGAAAGGTCAGGAATAGTTTACCATGAAGTAAAAGAAGAGATAAGGAAAAGAAAGTCAGACACATTCCATAAGCTTCAGTTTTCATAGACGTGGAGAATAAAGTAATGCACTATTGTAGTTGGGAGCAAGGGGATCTGGAGAGATGGCTCAGAGTTAAGAGCACTGGCTGCCCTTCCGGAGTACCAGGGTTCAATTCCCAGCACCACAACAGATCACAGCTCCAGCTGCACAAGATCCAACACCTCACATAGACGGACATGTAGGCAAAACACCAATGCACATAAAATAAAATAAATTTATAAAAAGATTTTGTCTAATTCATATCAATTTGAGGCATGTGTAAAAAGATTTTGTCTAATTCCTGTCAATTTGAGATATATGTATACCTTAAAACAAGTTTTAGTCTTCCCTTGAACACTCCCTGATACCCAAAACTATGACCTCATAGGTTAACCTACTCTTATTCCACCTGCCTGCCTGTACCTCAAAGGACAAACTTTTAAAGTAATCATAAAAATAAATAACACAGAAAAAATAATATAATGCAAGGCAGCCACTCTACAAAATGGTATGGTAGATAGAATTCAACAGTTCTACTTCTGGGAATAGGCCCTAAAAAACTAATAGCAGAAACATCCATGTTTACAATACTGTACTATTCATAAGAAGAAGAAGGTGGAAGCAACCTAACCTAAACATATCCTCAAATAAATGTTTTTTAAATGTTTGTAAAATATTTAGAACATTATTTAGTCACATAAAGGAAACTCTAAGACATGGTGCAACATATAGACCCTGAAATTATTATGCTAATTGAAATAAGTCAACTATTATTCACTAAATTTATATGACACTCCTAGGGTAGTCAAACTAGAGACAGAAAGGAAAACGGTGGTTGCTGGGCTTGAAAAAATGGAGGACCAGAGAGCTATTGGTTTAGCAAGTATGGAGTAATACTCAGTTTTGGAAGGTAAATATCATTCTATAGATAAATGATGGTTAATGTCTAGTCAGCTCTAGAATGTACTGACTGTGAATGAACTGTGAACCAAAAAATAGTAACTGACTATAAAATTATGCATATTTGACCTCAAGTTTAAAAATTAACACATATGACAGTGTCCTTTGCTTTACAGAAGATTTTCAGTTTCATGAGGTACCATTTATTGATTGTTGCTCTTAGAGCCCATGCTGTTCTATTCAGGAAGTTGTTTCCTGTGCCAATGAGTTCCAGGCTCTTCCCCACTTTTGCTTCTAACAGGTTTAGTTTATCTGGTTTTATGTTGAGGTTTTTGATCCACTTGGACTTCAGTTTTGTGCATGGTGATAAATGTGGATCTATTTGCATTTTTCTACATGTAGACACCCAGTTAAAGTAGCACTGTTTGTTGAAGACGCTGTCTTTATTCCATTGTATTATTTTGACAGAAGACAGGGAACAGGACAGGGGCCTACCACAGAGGGCCTCTGAAAGACTCTACCCAGCAGGGTATGGAAGCAGAGGTTGAGACTCACAGTCAAACTTTGGGAAGAGTGCATGGAATTTTATGAAAGGAGGTGGAGATTTAAAAAAAGGGCCCTGGGGGCCCTCCGGAGACTGATACCGCAACTAAGGACCATGCATGGAGAGGACCTAAAACCCCTGCTCAGATGCCATAGACTCAGTCTCCCTAGTAAGGGAAGCAGGGGCTATCTCTGGCATAAACTCAGTGGCTGGCTCTTTGAGCACCTCCCCCTAGCAGGGCAGCCTTGCCAGGCCACAGAGGAAGACTATGCAACCAGTCCTGATGAGACCTGATAAGCTAGAGTCAGATAGAAGGGGAGGAGGACCTCTCCTATCTGTGGACTAAGAGGGAGGGAGGTGGGGTTGGGAGGAGATAAGGGAGGGAGACACAGCCAGGATACAAAGTGAATAAATTGTAATAAACAAAAATTTTGTTAAAATTAAGACATGTTTGTACATATCCACACACATTGAAGCCCTCTTGTGATTATCTATCTTCAGAGAAGATTTATTTAACCCTTCTTGGCTCCCTGGTACACTTCAATGTCTAATAACTTCACAGACTTCCTACTTTGATTTCTTCTGGGTATCTTAGGATACTTTTTCTATTTTTTTTTCAATTTGGTAGGGCTTGAGATCAAACCCAGGGGCCCACATATACAAGGCAACTGCTCTACAACTGAGCTACATATCCAGTCCTAATATTTTCTTCTCATGCCAATTCAGCAACTATAGTCTTACAAATTTTTACAAAAGGTATTTTTTAATGTTTGACTTGTAGTTTGTGTCAATTAGGAGTTTTTAATACACATTTTTGATGTATGTGCAGGGGTGCTTGTGTATGTGTGTGCCTGTGAAGGCCAGAGGACAACCTCTGGTGTTATCTTCAAAAGCATCATCCACTTCCTTTAAGGTACAGCATTTCCACTACCCTGGAGCTCACCAATCAGGCTAGTTAGGCTGAACAGGAAACCCTAAGAATCATCCTATATCCACCTCTGTAGCAATGGTACCATAAACACATACCTCCATAATCAGGCTCTATCAATAAAGTCTAGGTATCAAACTTGGGTTCTTGTGCTCATGCAGCAAGTACTTTACTAACTGAACTATCCCTTCAGTCCCCTTAACTTTGCTGATGGAGCTGTCTCACCTGCCCCTTCAACTAGGCTATTTCTCAGAGGCATGTTCTATACTTGAAATGATACTTAGCATCTTATAGTACACGCAAGGTAAGTGATTTGAGGAAATTAATCACTTTAATCTCTAGCTGCAGAACAGGTCCCATTACTTATTTAGTTCACAGGACTGTTACGTACTTTACAGTCATTCTACCATATAATAATAACCTCTTTTCTAAACCTAGGTAAAAATCTATTAACTCTATTATTGCTTACTATTGTCCTTAGAATTTCTGGTGGAAAACTGAAGTATCTGTTTTGGTTGTTATTAATGACTGGCAACTAAATGATGAATTTTCTTACCTGATTTCACAGGCTCTATGTTATGACCTTCCAGGATCTAGGTGGATGGAAAAAATTCACTTATTTTTGTACTTAGAATGAAGTGAAAATGACAGGAGACTTTTAAAAATGTCCTTGTAACGGCATACAGTAAAAATTTTAATTCATTTTTATTTGCATTATATCAAGAAACTTCCTTTAAAATTAATGCTCAATTGCTGTATACTTTTTGAAGGCTCTCTAACTTGTGCAGAAGGTTGGCTGTCCCTTGCATGACAGTCTCATGCCTATATTACATCAGTCACTACATCAAATTGTCATTCTTTATATAACTTCTATTATTCCTGTGTGGTCTCCGTGAAATACTTTGTACTCATCATTTTAGACTCTTCAAGGCTTGGCATATCTAAAATGTCAAGTCATAAATATGTTACAGAACAGTCTTCAGACGGAAACAAGCCTGGAGGCATCTTGATCTTGATCTTCTGGCCTCTAGAATGTAAGGCTATTTAAATTCTTCAAATCACCAGTTTGTGGTGCTTCGTTGCTATAGCTCTAGCAAACTAAACTTGTTCATTCCAGTAACAAAATAAACTCAATGACATAAACAAGACAAATGTACCACAGCTATACAGGATGAAAATCTGACTGACACAGGTCTCACTGACCAAAGTTGAGGGATTGGCAGGGATTCACTACTTTCAGAGGAAATCTGTCCTTTGCCTTTTCCATCTTCTTTCTCAGCTAGCTTTCCCTGATTTATGACCCTTAAAACAACAGAGCCAGCAGAGACAGACTAACTGAGTCATAACACTGCCTTAATCCAAGCACCATTTCCACTGCCATTTCCTTCTCTGCCCTCTTGCTTCTCTATTCTCTTTTTTAAAGATCCATGTGATTACACTGGGCCAACTCAGATAATCCTAGATCATCTCCCCATTTCAAAATCCTTAACTTGATCTCATCTGTAAAGTACCCTCGCTATGTATATAAAGTAAAATAGAAACTTAAGGGATTAGAACACAGATGTCTTTAGAATACTATTACATTGCTTACAGAGAGTAAAGTTAAATATGAACACATCCTGCAACCTAACAATTCTATTTCTATATACACACATTTGTAATAGGGGATATTAACAAGAATTTTCACAGTGGCACTATACATAATAGAAAAAAAAACTGAAAAACACCCAAGGGTCTACAAGCAATAAAAAGGATAAGTAAATTTACTATGTTCAGAAAATGAAATAACACAGAATACTGAAAAATGAACTTCAACTACCCACTTCAACATGAATGTAACTCAGAAATTCTCAAGCAAAATGTAAAGTTATAGATGAATGCATGCAGTATATTTTTATTTATCTAAAGTTAAAAAGCAAGCAAGATTACCAATATTATTTAGGTATGCATTCATAGAGAGTTATAAAGATAACCAAGGAAATGAACAGAGTGGGAATAATGCCTATGAGAGAAGAATGTGATGAAAGAGAAGACAAGGAAGAAAGAGCTTTCAAAGAAAACAGTGACTATATTACCTATTTTATTTTGTTTTGTTTTGTTTTCCTTAAACCATGTAAAATATTCAGGTACATAGAGTCCTTTGTGCATGACACTTCTCATTAAAATTTTCGATTATAATTAAGGACATTTAAAATGTGCTGAATTCAAGTTGTATGAAATGTATGTGATGAAGAACTAGTCAAATATAGGTAAACAAGAGAAGAAACCTATAAAGATAGAATACTTCCGAGTAAAATCAATGCTGATAAGAAAGTTCTAGGTTACAGAAGAAGGAAAAAAAAGAAGAAGAACACTGCTAGATACGGTCTCTGACCAAAGGTCTACCAAAATAACTGGCTTCTAAGCACCACTAAGTAAGCCTAGATCTGCTTGTAAATAATAAGTGAATACCAACTCAAAGTTATAAACTGTCAAGAACTGCCCACAGACAGATTCCAGCTCCCCAAAGTTTTGTTTAGCTATCACAGTTGCTCAGTTGGTTTTGTTTAAATGAAATGCCTTCTGGTACAGCAGGCCTCTGTCAGTTCACTTCTATTCTTTCTACTCTCTTCACTTTCTCCTCTTTTTTTCAAGATCTATTACAAGGCTGGCCTGGCCTGGCTGGCCTGAATTTGAGACTAGCTGCACCCTGACAAGTTCATCTTCAATATTATTATGTACGCTGATTTTCAATACTACCTCCTAATTTTCCCTCCCCTGTCTTTCCCATCATTTCTCCTGATGTCCTATAACTAAGGACATTGTTAATTGTAAATACTTGAAAAATTAAATACAGCAGCTTAAGAAAACTTTGACTGCGGGTAGATGGGCTCTTTGTGCAAAGTACTGGTGGACCAGAAGTCAAGATCTAGGCTCTAGGCTTCTTTTTCACAATACCTTACAGCATAACCTAGAGCCAATCTTTTCATTCTTCCAAGGTTCAGTTTCAATGTCTCTAAATTTCTCCAATATCATCTATACAAATATTTACACTAAAATAAGCTTTCAGCATGTGCAGATTCTCCCTGCTTTGGAAGGGATACAGAAAGCCTGGAGAGTGTGCTGGGGAAATAGGATGACCTGGGTATGAAAGAGACAAGGGGAAAAAGAATGAGAGATGAGCAACATCACTGGGAAGTCAGCCTAAAGACAATGAAAACAAATTTCACAGCTTTACTTGTGCGTGTCTTTCACTCAGCATATGAAAACAAGTTATAGAAATGTCACTATATAATATAATTAAAATATTCTATTACATAGTCAACTTTTATTCTTAAATATGATCAACTCTGCAACCACAGAGAGTTGTTCCCCACTTACATATTAAGTACTAGTTATCTGTCCAAATATCATAATCTTAAGGGAACATTCAACTATGATAAAAGAGAAACGCAAAGAAAAGAGTATACAACAAGCTCACTAACAACAATAAGAAACCCTTAAATAGCTAGAACTAGTATGAACACAGGAAGGTGCTCCACAAATCATAAAATAACAAAAAAACAATAAATTCATAATAGCAAATTTAAAACAAAAATGAAAAAGACTAAAAACAGGTTATGAAAAAGTCTTTGCAAGCAGTGGTCAAGGGCATGAACTTTAGCTTGTGTGTAATAAAAAGCCATTAAGTATTTTTTCTAAAAGGATGAGGAACCTAGCCAAATCTGAAAAGATACCTGGTGGCAGCATACATCCAATAACAATAAGAGAAACAATCAGAGAAAAACTGTCACGTAGGCTGTTATTACTAACAAATTTTAACATAAAACTAAAATGCTAACTGAAGCTAGGAAATAAATTTCAAAACTATTACAATATTATTAAAGAAATTACAGTGGGGTATACTTTGCAAATTACTTAAGGGCATTAAATAGTCACACTTTAAAATCTCCTTTTTTTAAGTCTTCACATTACATATGTATGCTTTTTTCAAATAAAATTAACACTTTAAATAGTATTTATGAGCATTAAGGCCACAGGATTTTTAAATATTTACCTAACCATTTAGAAAGCACTTGGCATTTTAGGTATAGAAAAATATCGCAACACACCATCTTTCATTTTTCCAAACCTCACATTTAAGTACTCACATATGCAATGACAGTGTTGCAAAGCTGACCACTGCACCACTGCAAAGCTGACCACTGTAAAAAACACAACTAAAATGGAATAGAAATACAGTTCAATTCCATCATAGATTTCTTATAGACAACTGACTTTTTTAAAAACCTCTTAGTTTCAGCCTATTCCTGGCACACTGTAAACTTACTGCTTTTTTCTATTAACTTACCAAAGTCAGCAATGATTAGATTTCAACCTTAAATTCCTAGGTATGTTTCTAAAAGAGGGCCTTAATTAAGAACTGACATATGTATAATATTTAAATCCTATAAATGTAAATTTTATAATCATGCCATTATTTTTAGTACAGTACCTAATATAACATCTAAAAAATCAACATAACTCTATTCTCATGTAAGTAAAAACAATTATGTTGATTTGCATTTTCAAGTATTTTCAAAGATATTAATACAGTTAAATTCTAGAAAATATTTCAACAATTTTATCACAAGAACAAATCCATTTTTTAAAAGAAAGTTCTCTCCAAAAATATGCAGACTTGTTCATTTTTCCCCCAATCATACCTTGAAAAATGTTATAGCAGTAATAACCTTCAATATTAAAATAGAACTTTTTAAAATTTTTCATTTGTGACTCCATATACTTTAGTTTATATACTATAGAAAGTATAAAATCACTGTATGAAATTAACTTAGAATCAGAGGGTATTATAAAATTCATCTACTGGTAGTTAGACACTGAGGAGTTCATTGATATCTCCAAAGTTAAAGAGGAAGGCCAAGATTTGATCCTTGAACGTCTATGCCTGTGAATCTAGCCCATTTTCTCTTATGTCAGGTTTCACCTAAAGTCTTATTTGACACCTTCTGAAAGAAGAAAAACGTTTTTATAATTATCATATACACCATTTCAAGTTAGAAAACCATCTGATCTTCTGATTTCTTAACTTTCTAACATAATACACATGCAAAACACACACAAACACACAAATCTTCTGTTAAACTGCAAGAACAGCATAAATAAAGATTCTTGTATTATAACCTTTGCTAGGTTAAAAATACCCTTACCTAGAAATGTCCAAATGTTATCATTTCAGAGCACTGAACAGAGCACTGTATATACCTCCAAACTATCAGCATATACTTTAAATCTGTCTACTGAGGACTAGAATCTGAGTAAGGGTTTTCTACCCTAAGAAAATATGCCGTCTTTACAAACACAAATTCTATTTTCTTCTAATACATATAATAAGTAATATTACCTGGAATAATACTGCATTTAAAGGCTGAAAACAGTTGCTTTGATAGCAAGGGAGCCACAGTAGGAAAAGAAGACTAAAATTTTTCAACTTACAAAAGAACAGACCTAGCTGTTCATAACTAACCAATAAATTACAACCAAAATATTTAAACTGTAATGTGTCCCTAAAAATCCTCTACAAAAATGCCAAAACTACGCTAAAGACCTTCCCAATATTGAAAAAAAAAATGCAGTCTGGTCACATAAAAGTCAAATTTATTCCACTCTATGAAAATAGTTGGCAAATCTTCAAACAAATTTTCACTTGATGGATATTCTTCTAAACATTGCCTATTACCGCCGATAGCAAACTTAGAAAACAAAAGGTGTAACTGGTTGGTCGGTTGGTTCGTTTTTCCTAGCATCTGGCCAAATAGTAACAAAGCACAAGAATGGCCTCTAAAACCAAGCAAAGAGGTGAATTCAAGAGCAGGAGACAAGAAATAGATCCTCCAGTTCTCGGCCCACCCAGGAAAGCCAGACAAGACTATACAGCAAGACCCTGTCTCAAAAATGAAAAAAAAAAAAAAAAAAATCAAGAAGCTGCAGGAAAATGGTGTCTCATGAGACACTACACACTATATATAGGTCAGTGTTTACCAGGCCATGAAATCTATGTAGTGGCTCATAGATTATTTTAAAGAGAACACAAGAGACCAGTGCCTCAAAAGTGTTAAGGACAAGAAACTTTTGTTTCCCGTCTTCTGGGTCACAGTGTGAAGAAAAGAAAAATCACTAATCAGCAAACTCTGACAGCTAAGGATATACAATCCTTCATAGAGTTCCTACAGTTACCCTGTACGCTGCAAAGAACACACCTCTGAGAACTGAAAAATCTAATCAGACCCTACCACTGCCACTTTTTTTGGCTCTGGATCTTCTGCGTCTGCCTGAATACATACCTGTCTAAACCAATGTGAACCTTACCCAGCCAAACACAGACCCTGGGAGGATCTGAAACAATAAATGTGAAGTGTTTGCACTCGGTAAATGTTCAATACCGAGGATCTCTTGGTGCTGTAGACCAGGTGGATGTTCCAATGCTATACAGATTCAAGTTCATTCCCTCAAGTAGTGATTTCAACTCCTTTAAAAACAAAATATGAAAGCCTATTGGGGGTGTGGGGGGGAATGTTTTGGGCATCATTCCACACATTACTAAGTTTAAAGGTTAAGTTGCTAAAACGTTCTCCTAATTATGCAAGAAATACACAAGCCCATGAGTTAGTCTGCAAAAACATTTTAATTGCATTAGTGTATACTGCTGTCTGTTCATCTAAATTAAGTCTCAATTCCAAGGCTCGTTTCTGTTCTTTTAATTATGAAAACACTCATTTGTCCTCTCAGCTCACCATTCGTGACGAGCCTGTCAAAAATCTGCATATACATACACTCTCGTTCTAAAGGCAGCTGGTCATCTCCAGGCAGACATCCTCATTTTACTAGAAAAGCGATACCAAAATGTTATGTATAGGAGCCCAGTATGTCGAAAGTGGGAGCAGTCAATCTATTAAACCTCAAGTTGTTCACTTCATTCTTGAAAACTCTCCCTCCTGCATAAGCCAAGTCGGAGAGCAGGCTATCTCGTTTCCACTCACTGATGAAAAGCCACTGGCTTCTGGGGTCTGGAGGCACCCCTGTACTGGGGGCAGCCGTTCCAGCCCAGAACATCATGATGTCCCTGCCCCTCGCTTTCCACCGAGAGAGCCAGCGCGCTCTCCCAGGGGCGCTCCTGCGCCGGGGACACGCAGGCGGTCCCCCCCGCGCTCCTCTCTCCCAGACCCTGCTCACCCAAGAACCCTACCTGTTCTCGGGAAATGCAAGGCAACGACGGTCTCCTGAACATCTTGCCACTGCCATAGTAACCGGCGGCGCTTTCTCCCAGCGACACGCAGCTGGACCTCCTCCGGGGTCGGATCACAGGCACTTTTTCCTCCGCGGTACCCGCCGGGCGCGGGGCAGGAGCGGCTCCCCGGACGTGGAAGAAGTGGTCCAAGCCCAGGGCCAGCAGGCATCCCGCTCCCCCGACCAGGCACGACAGCAGAGGCCTGAGCGCGGGCGGCAGAGCCCCGAGGCCGGAGAAGGACACCCACCACACCAGGCCGGCGACCAGCAGCACCAGGACGCCGTGCCGCAGCGTCACGCGGGGAGCGAGGGTCAGCAGCCCCACGCAGCTCAGCACCAGGCACAGGCGGCCCCCCGCCGCCGCCGCCGCCGACGCCGCCGGCTCCCCGCGCAGCCACGACCACCACTGCCACGCCGCGAAGTCGCCCAGGTAGCAGCAGGCGGGCAGCGCCAGCAGCCACCAGGAGCCGGCGCCGCGGCCCGGGCCGCGCGGCGCGCGCCGCAGGAAGCAGGTGAGGAAGAAGAAGGCACAGGCGATGCTGAAGAGCGGGCTGAGGCTGAGCGAGCAGGCGCCCAGCAGCGTCCGCAGCCCGGCCGCCGCGGCCGCCCAGCGCTCGGGCCCCGCGCCCAGCAGCACGGCCAGGACAAAGGCGGCCAGGGCGCCGAGCGAGAGGCGCGCCCCGGCGCCGAGCGAGGCCGCCGGCGGCTCCACGTTGCAGAAGCGGCAGAGGTGGAAGAAGAAGCCGCGCGGGGGGTCCGGCCGCAGCGGGCTCACGCAGCCCTTCACGTAGCCGTTGCGCAGGCTCTCGGGGGGCGAGGCGGCCGGGGACCTCATGGCTGGCGCGTCCCGCTCGCGCTCGTCCTTCCTCATGGCCCCCCGCCGGCGGCTCGCCGAGCCCCGCGCCCTCCGCGTTCCGGGGCGCCCCTCGCCGAGCTCCGCAGGGCGGTCAGGGCTGCGCCCGTCGCCGCCGCCGCCCGGGCTCCCCGGCGCGCGGGCTGAGGGGCGGCGGCGTCCGCCTCATGCCGGCGGAGGAGAGCGGCGGGAGGGGCTCCTCGGTGTCCCGGGCCGCCGCGGACGCCTCCTCTGGTTCTGGGTCGGTTTGTTTTTTCCGCCCCCCCCCCTCCGCCCCCGCCTCCTCGGGCACCGCTCGGGACGGGAGACGGCGGCGTCCCCTCCCCGCTCCCGCGCGCTGCAACAGTTACCTCCCGGCCGCGGCTCGGTCCGTTGGGCGCGCGGTCGGGCGCTCCTCCCCCCCGCCGGCGCGGCTGCCCCTGCCGGGCGCGCGCCCCGCCGGCGGCCCCGCGCGCGCTCCCGTGACTCGGCCGCTCACTCGGGCGGCCGCCGCCCCCGTCGGGATGCGCATCCGGGACCCCGCGGCTGAGCGCGCGGCCGGGATGGTCGCTCCGCCTGAGACGGCCCTCGGGTCGGGCGGCCGGACTCGGACCCCTCGGAGGGGTGGCGCGCCCGGGCCACCGCGAGCGGGGCCGCCGCGGTTGGGACACCTACCAAAGAGCGACGTGCTCTTTGGCAGATGGGAGGGACTCCTGAGAGCCCCCCCGCCCCCAAACACTGATCACTTTGGCGGTAAGTCACATACTGCCCTGCAAGCTGGTCTCGGTGAGACGCGAACCCCAAATCAGTGCCTAATGAGGATAACGGGGTAAGGGTTGGGGGAAGGGGGCGTTCCGGGATGAAGAAACTCGGCTCTGTTGCATCTGGCTTCCGAGGCAAGGTAGACTTAGGGCCCAGCATCAGGCCCGCCTTCCCTTCATTGGCTCAAGACGGCAGGGCCCTGGAGGGTGCTTTCTGACAGCAAGTATGTCTTGCAGAAGAACCCTTTTCAATGAGACTGCGAACTAATATCCAGTCCTGTGTTTGCCATCCTTGGCAGACACTCGCTGCTTCACACCCCTGCCACTCCACCACAGCATAGACTTGCTGTCCCAAAAGTTCTTTCCAAGTCAGAGACTTTTTCTGGGCAACAGTGTGTTCTGGGTGAGAGGACAGAGCCCCATAGCCCTAAGACCACTCATCAGTTTGAATGGCTTGGCCTTGGAAAAAGCCAAATAAGTTTTCCGTGAAGGACTTGTGAAACTGGGGACATTAGGAAAGACAAAAGTGGAAGTGACATTAGCAAAGACAGACTTAGAAGTGAGAGAAAAGAACTCTCCTAAACCAAAGGACACAACCAGTCATAACTGCCTTAGAAAGCATGAACTTTCTAAAGAATCCAACCAGTCATAACTGCCTTAGAAAGTATGAACTGTTTCCTCCACCAAAACTCTCCCTTCAACCTCCTGACAGGCCTGCTTTTCTCAAAAAGCTAATTCCACATTTTTCCAGGGAGAGGAGAAACCTTACTGTGTGGTAAATCCCACAAACAGGACTATTTTTCACCAATTAATCTCAGCCCACAGCCATGACCTAAAGCAGACCATTTCATATATGGTCGTAGTTCACATACATAATATGTGGAATTAACACAAGAATTTAACAAATGTGGGAAAAGACCACAATTTCCTTGGTTTTCTATGTGCTGGATAAAGAAGAAATATTTAATAGTGTTGTAATGGTTACCCAAATGTCCTAAATGATTTAGAAAGAAAGAAAGAAAGAAAGAAAGAAAGAAAGAAAGAAAGAAAAAATCACTGGGTCGTTTTTCCACTAGACAAATGAAAGGAGGGAGCTCATTTTAGCTAAACTCAACAAATATGTATTTTAAATCCTATAAACAGAAGTCATCACACAAACACAATCAACTGAAGACTAAATAGGAAACTTAATCTACACATTTAGAGCTTGTATAGAACAGCATGACAAAACAAACATCAACATTACTAAAAGACCCATTTTAGGTAATTTTTTAAATAATAAATTATAAAACAAATTAAAGTTATTACACTGTTCTTTCTAAAAATTGTGCTTTTGTTATTTTTAAGTCTGAGCTTGTCCTCTGAGATAGGACAGACATGGTAATGAAAACAATAATGGACTAGATGCCGTTTCTTGAGTTGAGTTCCAAACACCTGGCTACTCATGCCCTAATAGTAAACAATCCACGGCTCTATAAACGAAAGAAAGAGAGAAAGAAGCCTCATTCTTTCATAGAATTCAAAGCCACTTTCACGAAACTGTTTTACTTTGCAGTTCTTTAAAATTCTTTTAGCTGTAGTCAAGATCTTTGTAGGTCTAAAAGCCCAACTTTCTCAATAACACATGGATGGATCACATCCTTCTGTAAGCAGCCCAGTACCTGAGGATTCTAAAATAAAATGTAAGGATTGTGACGAGACGCTCCGAAGTTTACTTAACAAAAGAAAGAGCTAGCTATGTTTATAATAACTCCCTTCTCTATTTATAGTCTTTGTCAAAGATTACTAGGCTGCATTTCTTAGAGGGCAAATTAATTCTTCTGCCACACTTAAACAACTAATAGATTTCCTTCGTTCTCATCTTTAGGTTCAAGAATCTCTGACCATTATTTGTTATGCCAGAAGACCTTAACTTAACTTCTCTTAGCTCTTTCTTTTCCCAGCTTTCTTTAACCCAAGTTGGCCTTAGTTCCTGTCTCTCTACTATCTTCACTTTTTAGTTTGATGACACATGACATGGAATCCAGGTGCTTACCACTCATCTCCTAAGTTTTGCTGAAGCAGGGCAACCCCCTATGTGTTAATTTTTTATATAATATTGGAGTCTCTGTCAAGTTCCAAATACCCAGAGTTGCTTTGTGTGCTCTAATACAAAGGACGGGAATTTTGTTCTTTATTCCTTAAAGGAGTACTTACGCCAATAAGCTATTGAAGCTTCCATTGACTCTGGAGGAAACCCATCCTAATCTTTTTATTCTCAGAGCCTAAAACTTGACTCTGAAAACTAGTTTAGTGCCTAAGGACACTTTTATCATTAATATATGTTACCTGACTGCAAGCACAATTTGAGACATATCAGCCCTAGGGTCTGCCCAACTGCTAAAATGTCTTCTGCATCTGAAATATCTGGTGCTAGTCATCGATGCATCAAAAATGGTTCTCAGTGAATCCAAAAGATAAAGAGGGCTCA
This sequence comes from Meriones unguiculatus, assembly GCF_030254825.1. Lineage (NCBI taxonomy): Eukaryota > Metazoa > Chordata > Mammalia > Rodentia > Muridae > Meriones > Meriones unguiculatus. The sequence continues at coordinate 25,685,715 of NC_083361.1, forward strand.
TGTTTGCTCTCAACTATTTTCCCTTCCACTGTATCTTCTGGTAACTAATTTCCTACCCTTAGGACTTGTATTTTCCTTTTTTTTTTATGACTTGTATTTTCAACTGTTGTTTTGATAGGATCATTTCCTAACTCTAAAACCCAGAGATAAAGAAAATCCATTTCTAGAGCAATATTCCCAGAAATTCTTTTCTAACATCAATTTTTTTCAGTGAATCTTGGCTGGTGCACCCATAGTGGTTCTTATAATTGCAATTATGGAACATAAATAGAAAAGAATAGTTCAGGAAATTGAATAATTGACTCTCATCTTTATTATCAGACAAAAGACAACTCTTTAGAATCTGACAGCTAAGAGAAGCCAGGCATGATGGTAACATTCCGGAGCCTGAGGCAGAAGGATCATGAGTACAAAAGCAACCTGGGATGCTACATGAGAAGATCCTAACTCACAACACCAAAAGAAGGGGAAGGAAGGAGGACAGTGAAAGGATGGAAAACAGAAGAGACAGAGAGAAGCAAGAAGGTAGAGAAATTATGAAATATTTATTAAGAGGCCTTGCAAAGAGAATAATATTTACTAGTTCTTTAAAAATTTTTAAAACTGTTCCCAATGTATGTTGCCACTTAACCATGATTTTCAGTTAATTTTCAGGAAAAAATGTTATGCAAATGATAGGCTGCTTTTTGGTTTGTTTTGATTTGGTTGGTTGGTTTTGAGACAATGTCTCTCTACAGAGCCCTGGATGTCCTGGACCTTGTTATTTAGACCAGGCTAGCCCTGCACTCAGAGATCTGCCTGTCTCTGCCTCAGAAATGCTAGGATTAAAGGTGTATGCTCCACCACACCCAGCCCTAGGCTGCTCTTCTTTAAGTAAAAATGTCCAGCCCTTCAGAAGCTCTCTAGCACTTCCTAGTCTGAGCTAAACCAATCTATGAAACCCCTGGTTGGGGGGGGGGGGAGTTAAAACCTCTAGAATAAATAAAATCTCTAGACTACTTGAGAAAAAAATGCTTAGAAAAATCCTGAATGTTTTTCCTAAATGTCACTTTACAAAATTCCATAAAATATAGTTTTGATTTTTTTAGGAACAAAGACACAAAGCAATCTGGCACATGTTAAGTATCAAAAGAAACCTTCAGGAATAAGTCAGTTAACCAGTGTCATTGAAGTTCCTAATTTCTAATATTAAGATTTTTTCCCCTAAGTTACATATGAAACTTGTAAGATTTTTTGAAAAAGTGGGAGAATCAACATACTTACTAACCTAGATTAAAAAAATAAAAACCGTTTTCCAGTATAGAAAAGATTGTTCTATTTTGAACAGTCAGGCAACTATGCTGCCCAAAGATGTTAAAAATATCTGCTTTCCTTCTAGCTAATACCCTTCTCAGAATGGAGTCTGCCTTTTCCTTATCCTTTTGTTTTCATGTGTGCCTGTGCCGTATATATGTATATGAATGTTTACATGTGTGGGGTACAATGTGTAGGGGTACACTTGTATATCCATGTGGATGCCCACAGTTTAGCACCTTATTTATGGAGGCAGGCTCTCTAGCTGAACCCAGAGCTCACCAATCCTCCTGGCCATCTTGTTCTGAGGATGCCATCTCCAGCTTCCTATTGCTAGAATTACAGGTGGGATCCCAGGCCTACTGGACATTTAAATGGGTAGTAAAGATCTAAACTGGTCATCATACAGCAAGCACTTTATCCCTATCCCCAGCTCCTTACTTTCTCATAATTCATCAAGTTTCTATTTGCAGAATACTTAATATACTATATTCAAAAACAAATAGACTATAAACAGTTCTTCATAACTCCTTCAGAGCTACAGCTGTCTCTAGGAAAAAGAAATTTTATGCACATAAACTATTTAAAAAGTGCAGCATAGCACATAAAAACTTGGTTACAAGTATTCATAACTATTAAAGAAAAAATTTTATCTTTAGAATGCCTCTACTGTGTGTCTCTCATGTCTCTCTCCTTCTCTGTTTTCTTTTAATCTCTGAAATTAATTCCCTCACTTCCTCTATAGCACCATTCTCCACAAACATTTAATACCACATCTCTAACAGATGCATTCATTTATTAAGTGCCTGGTTCCTGGTAGCAAAGATACTGTAATGATAATGATCCATGGTCTAGTAGAACATTGGAGAGTAAAAATAACTACTAAATATGAAATGGAATCTTTGATGGAGAGTTAAACTGTGGTCTTTGTACTTGGAAAGGCCAGCGCAAGAGCATCTGCCTAGGCTGTCCTGGGAAGAGCATGTGAGGAATAAGGGTCTGGTGTCAGGTGAAGGAAGTCATGTCAGGATCAATATTGAGAGGAAAATAGAAGTTACCTAAGTAACGTGGGAAGAAAAGAGAATCTGGAAGCAAGCAAGTACAAAATTCTGTACTGATACCGCAAAGAATTCTCTTGTTCAGACTTAGCTTGATCTCCTGAGTAGCACAGTCTTCATCCTATAGCAAGTGATTAGACATTTGTCAAGTTAGTGTTTCTCAAAGCGAGTTTTACAAATAAGACTTTCAGTTACTTGTTCGCTGATATAATTTTTTTGCTTCATCAAAGAATTTTAATAGAAATTCCTTAGATGATTTGACAGAAAACAAGATTCCATATTTTTATAAATACTTTAACATCTATTTTCACAAAATTAAGAAAAAGACACTTTTTAAGTTTATAAAAAAAGAAATACACGCTTCTGTAGAGGAATTTTAATTCAGAACATGGCTGCTCTGGCAAGAAATCACACAGACCTAGAAGCTTCTAGGACTAGGCCTGGGTTAGCAGAAGGAAGCTGCAGGCCTTTGAGACAGCAATTACCTCAAGAGAAAAAAAGCTGCTTTTAAACACTTTCATGAGTGATTTAAATTATAATATAAACTAAATTCTTACAAGAAATGTAGGTGATTTTTAAAATTTAAGTCAAATGATAATGCCTAAATTTATTTTGCTATAAAAGACTATATCCTAATATTTGAATTTTCTAATTTTTATAACAATGATCATATCTGTGCCAAAAATTCACTGCTGAGATTTAAAAATATAATAACTGGTAAAGATATTAAATCTCTTGACTATTAATCCGAAGTTTCCTGGATTTTTGTTCGTGTTGTTTTATACCTAAAAGCTCAAGCTTGAACAATAAACAGCAATGCAGACTCTTTCCAAGTTTTCCTGTTCCCTCCTTAGACAAGCAGTAGTTTCTTCAACTCAGGCTATCCCAGCAGATGTGAAGGATCACAGCCACGACGGTGGCAGCCTGCCGTTGACACTGAACTTGCGGTTAATTGTGGAGCTCTGCCACAAAACCACCTCATTACCACAAGCTGGGCACTTGCCCAGGAGAGTGACAAACTGCCAGGCAGAGCACCTATGGGAGGCAGCAAGAGCAAACTACCTTTCACACCAGACAGCAGTTCCTTTCGGGATTTCAAACAGCCAACAGTGGAACACACCAAGAAAAACTTGGGAGTCAGCTTGGTCTGCTAAACCTGCTTAAAATTTATCTGTGCTGTTTTGAAAGAGAAGCTTAAGAGAAATCATTTGATAAATTATGTAGCAACATCAATAAATGTTAACTATTCTTTTATAAGTTTAAGGGGGTGGAATTGAAAATAAAATTATAATTGTATTACTCGGAACTGCTAAATGAACCACCTACACATGATCATCGCAGAGAAAAGCAGCAATGTATCTTTGTGTGTGTGACCAAGCTGCACACAGCAGCAGCACAGCAGTTCTGGGAATTGGTTGGAAAGCAGCATGATGTGAATGAAGAAGTTTCACTGTCAGCCTGGTCTAGTTGCCACTTTGTAGGTCCATGACCTCGGAGCTCATTGATGTCTCATGTTACCGACCTCATCTTTTACATGCCTGTCCTCTCGGAGTTTTTATTATGTTATATATGTTTTTATTATGTTATATATTATGTTAATATATAAATCAAGTTATATATTTAAGGTAGATAGCAATGTGTAGATACTGTGTGTGTGGTTGTGTGTGTGTTTCTTATCTATCCTCTTCCTAACGCTCCATAAAACTGTTAACAAGTTTTACCAAAGAGATCGCCATGTCTCACCATTTGTTCAACTCTTTCTCGAGGCTTCCTTTAAACTTAATTTCATTTTATAGCTTTACTTTCCTAACTCCATCATCAACATATAGATAAATAAACAGCCCTCATCACAAAGCAATGATAAAGGGTTTTAGTGTCCTAATTACTAAAAGTGTAGAATGAATACATTACTTTCCATGGAATAACTATATTATTAGCCTATGGAAACTTGTAGGCCTGTGGAAACTTATACTACAGAATATATGTTGTTTTAGGGCCTATTCATGACAGCAGGAGAAACAAAAAAAAAAAAATCTGATATTAACAATGTGTTTCATTCATAGTAACATTAAACATCGTAAAGACAAGGAAATATTTGTGTTTAGAAGTTTATTCCTTCATTTAGCATGTACCAGGCACTATTTAGACACTAAAGTTACAAATAAGTTCAAACAAATTACAGCCTCTTCCCTCAGTTTAGTAGAAGGGAAAATATGTAAACAAGAGCAGCATAGTGTGAAATGAGTTCTTAGCAAGTACAGCCTGGAACAAAGAGGAGCTCTCAGACAAAGAGATGCTAGCCTGATTACTGAAGAATAAATAAAGGCTTCCCAAGTGTAAAAGAAGAAAGACAAGAAGCCAGACAAAGAGCAGGATGTGCAGAACCATGAGGGCTGTCACAGGAAGTTCTGGGACTGTAAGCAGATTGGTATGATTTGGGGTAGAAGAAAGGTGGATGTGAAAAAAAACACAAAAGAGAAATGTGGAGACCAAGTGTGGGAAACCCTTTGAGTTACTAAGAAGTATAAACAACTTGATTGTATGGATAATTAGGACCTGTGGACGGTTCTAAAGCAGAAGTAAAGCATGATCCGTTGTAATTGTGCATTTTAAAATAGTTCATAGGGATAATTTTGAGAATATGATACCAAAGCCAGGAAAACCATTTAAGAAATAATTATAATAAGTCTGATCAATTCCAAATTATTCAAATGGTACTGTGAAAAAAGTTCCCTTTGTCTAGTCTAGGTGACCAGACAAATAATTTTAAAGGCATTAATGAAGAGAAAAAATATTAGAGGAATAGCGGGGAGTAAAGGTTATGGAATTCATTTTTAAACTACATTTTTCATTGAAAACTACAGAAGATGTGAAACACAATAGCAATTTGGATTGGAGAGGCAGATTGGAATCCTATAGTGTATAGGTAGAATGCATGAAGCACAGATCAGTTGTTTGTTTGCTTTTTTAACTCCGAAGAGCACCAAGAGGGGATATGGAACAAAATGATGACTGTGGAGGAAAAATGCTAGAAAAAGAACCAGGTAATAGAAATGTTGCAAATCAATGTGAGGAAAGTTTGAAAGACAGAAAAAGATAAGGACAAGAAAATACTCACCAGAAACCGTTGTTGCTGTTATGTGAACCAACACTGGTATTTGTATAGGCAAAAGGCATTGGCAGTGACTTAAGGAAAAGATAAATACTTACATTGGCATTAACAACAACAAAAGTTTAATTCTAAGTAATTACCCAGGACATAACATTTTTTTTTTTAGTGTCTTGGGGGTTTTGTTTGTTTCTTATCGGTGTGGGCCTTACAAGCATTATTTAAATGGCTTAGTGAATTAATAGAAAGTTGATACGCCTTTGATTTTGGCTGTGTAAAGAAAAAGGTTGTTAGGCATGGTAGCACATACCACACACTTTAAAACCCTGCTACTGATGAGGCTGAAGCAGGAGGACTACAAGCTCAAAACCAGGGAGATGCTGTCTCGATTTTTTATTTTGAAAAAAAAGTTTGAAGATGCAAGTAACCAGTAGAGTGCTGGCTTTGTGCTGCTTGCCTACTAAGCACGAAGCCCTGGGTTCAGTCCCAGAACCATGAGTGAACTTGGCAGATTTCTCTAAAGGGCATACAGTCTTTAATATATTTTCATAAATAAATGTTAGAAGTAAGCACTAACTTTATAGCCCTATGTCTTACAAACGAAGAGAACAAAATAGACTGAGACTACAGTCTTCATGATACAAGAGCAAATAGGAATCTCAGCAGATCGGAAAGTTGTTTAATTGAACAATTATCCACCCAGCTTCAAAGAGTAATGCAATATGAGCCCGATTCTTTTTTTTTCTTCAAGCACCCCTTTGAAGTCAGTGACATGTCTTCATTTTTTGAAAGACTCAGATGAGATCGTTTAGTCTTGCTCAATGTTCTTTGCTTAAAATCACTATATTTTCATCAGCTCTGGTAATAGCAAACAGCCAACTAGATCTACTAATTAAAAGCAAAAGACAGATTTGTACATTTTGAGAATTTTTTAATGTTTGGTTAGATATTTCCCTGATAAATAACCAGGATTAGCTGTAGTGCTTCAGTTTTAACCTAGCATCAATCTTCAGTCAAATTATGCTTGGACTGTTCCCAGTGACAACGCTCTAGCATGGTTAGGTGCTTTGGAAACTATATTAAACATAAGTGCAAACTGAAAAATAACAAGAACCCTTACATAAATTCAAGATTTTAATGCTGTATTTGGGGATGTTTAATCATGTTTGAAAGGATGACTAACATCTACTTTAATATGAACAAGACTTTAAACAAATCAAAAATACCTCACAGGCATGGCTGGTTTTAGTCCTTAATAACCCACTTTTTTACAGGTAAAAAGGTTTACATCAGATTTCTCCCCATTATAACCCCTCAAATGTTGTCAGTACCAGCAACCCACTCTCTTTAAACAAATACCAACCAACCAGGAAACCATAAGGTTTTATTGTGCTATAAAATAGACCAGACATTTCTAAACCTTCATAGGAATGATCCTGACTAAATCTTTACTAAAAATAGTTTCAAAATAAACGGAGGGCTCCAAGTTTCTCTAACAATCAAAATTCCTTCATCCTTCCCCACTGTTGCTATCAAGTTCTATTCTTCTAGAACCACCTATTAGGAAGTATCTCCAGCCACATACTCATAATGGGGTAAAGTTTACAGACTTTTTGTTTTCCAAGATTTAAGAATGGAGAAAAGTGTTAGCTTCAGTTCCCTGCATACATTCGCCTTTGTCAATATTCTGTTTTTTAATTCTGTGGCACACTATTGGCCCCTAATTATGGCCTACTTCTTATTATCATGGTCATAAAAAAAAAAAACCTCAGTTTCCCAAATACAACATCACTTTGAAAAAAATCACATCTCCTTTTATTGAAGAATAGACAAAATATGTGTTAATTTGGCTTGTTCTGGACCCTCAAGGAATGCATGTCACATGCAGGACCATGATGTGATATATATGCATGTATTTGTTGGGATGAAATCAACAATGGCCATACAAAAAATATTATAATACACAATGGATTGCCCTAAAAAATAGCCAGATTGCAATGGGAATCTGTTTACATGAAATAAGTCTCCAGTGATAGAGCACTTGACAGGCATGTATAAGGCACTTACACACACACACACACTTAAAAATCTTTAACAATGCAGCCAGTCCTGATTGAGACCTGATAAGCTAGGGTCAGAGGGAAGGGGAGGAGGACCGCCCCTATCAGTGGATTAGGGGAAAGGCAAGGTAGGAGAAGAGGAAGGGTGAGTGGTTTTGGGAGGGGCTCAGGGAGGGGGCTACAGCTGGGATACAAAATGAATAAACTGTAATTAATAAAAAATAAATTAATAAAAAATTCTGTCTTTAACTTGAGAGGCTAAGGTAGATACAAGGGGAGGAGGTCCTCCCCTATCAGTGGACTAGATAAGGGGCATAGGGTGGGTGGGACTGGGAAGAGATGGAGTGGGGATACAAAGAAAATAAATTGTAATAAATAAATAAATTAGAGGCTAGGGAGACGGCTCAGAGAGATGACTGTTCTTCCTAAGGTCCTGAGTTCAATTCCTAGCAACCCCATGGTGGCTCACAACCATCTATAGTGAGATCAGGTGCCCTTTTCTGGTGCGCGGTATAAATAATAAATAAATAAATAAATCTTTGAAATAAGTAAATTAACGCACATGATCAGTTAAAAAAATCTGTCTTTAAGGAGTAAATATAATTTAGGAACAGGAGAAAGGGTATAAATGAGAAGAAAATATTCATGAGCAATATAAAGTTTGAGAAGGGTAAAAATAAAAAAATACTGCAGTGACATTTTAAGTCCCCTTACTGATTCTCACAATATGAAGGAAATAATCTTTATCTTCTGTATGAGGAAGTTGCAGAACAGAGTAAGGAAGTAATTTAGCAAAATTCACACATCTAGTAATGGGCTGATCTGATACTAAACCCATGCGATGTGACTCCAGAGCTCCTGTATGCATTCCATTATATCAGTAATTATTAACATTATGTAAAAATCACCCAGATAACATGTATCTATATGGTAAAAGTGAAGATTTCTGCACTTTTAACACCAAAGATTCTAACTCTGTAAACCAAAGATAAGAGTAAGAAACATGCATCCCTACCATGCCTACAGTATTCCTGAACAGAAGGGTTAGGAGCTACAAGTTCCTGAGGTAGACCAGCAGTTCTGAATAAAACTTAAAACATCGAATGGGCTTGGACACGTGTAATGATGCATGTTAGACTGAATTGTTGCCCCCTGTGTGACTGTATTTGCAAATGGCCCTTTAATGGGGTAAAGGTTAAATGAACTTGTAAGGATAGGGCCCTAATCTGATATGACTGACTGACATCTTTATAAGAGGAAGAGACACTAGGGAGGCCCACACCCAGAGAAAAGGACATATGAGGTCATTGTAAAAAGGCAGCCATCTTCAAGAATTGTAATTCTCAAGCCTCATAACAAACAAAACCTGCTAACACCTTGATTTTGGAATTTCAAAACTAAGAAAAATAATTTCTGTTGTTCTGTTGCCACCCAGTTTGTAGTATTTTGTCATGACAGCCCTGGCAAACTAATACTTCAAGCCCAATTAACTTCCTACTTTTCCTAAATGATATAGATCTGTCATATCAGAAACTGTCACAAGGATTCCAAATTATCATCACATGAAAATCCACACTGATACAGAATTTTATAGTTTGCAAAGCCTTTTTCTCATATTCTGCTTTGCTTGAACTTTGTAACAGCCAGTGAGCTACCCAGAATTCAGTGAGGCAATAAGATTTGTCCAGATTTCTTAAATGTTGTAGAACTGAGTTAAGAACTTCTTACCCCAAAATCTTAATCTTATTTTCCTACTTCATACACATGCACACATTATGAGGTATGATTGACATAGAAAAGGCTCATATAGTTTAGCTATATATTAACATAATGTGTCGTAACTCAAGTGATATATCTGTACACCAATAGCAAAGATGAGATACAGTACTATACAGGAATCCCAATGTTCATTTCTCATCTTAAAGAACTGACTAAGCAATTACAAATTGTTCCCTCTTGCTTGAATTAGGATTATACTTTTAATTCTTTAGAAAATTTCTGAGTAAACTTTTGAATAGTCTAATAGTAGACATTACTTTTCTCAAATGCTAAGTGCTATGAATACCTGCCTATATAATTGCAGACTAAATATATATATATAAATAGAAAAAGTGAAAGAGTAGCTAAAGGAAGAGAAAATGATTGCTTTTTTTTTTCTTTTTGTAAGCACTTGGTTTGAATTAGGATGGCAAAATATGGAAATTTAATTGGTATTCAGAGAAAACAAGATCAACATTAGATAAGAAATTTCTATAGACCCAGTACAGAAATGTAGGCTTAAGTCTGTCTGCTTGGCACCTTAATGCTGTCTTTTTAGCTGAAGTCTCATTTTCCCAGCAGCACTCTCAGTCTGAATCCTCTGAGAAGCAGATGTCAGGACAGAATTAGACATGCTAGAGAAAGTACCTCTGAAGGACAGGGGACGATATGGAAAGTAGGAAGAAGTTTCAGACTGTGATAAAGTCTGACACTAGTGGAAGTTGGAGAAGAGAGGAGACCAAAGTAGGAAGAGTCTTAGACTTTAGAATGTCACTAAGGAAAATGTCAACCAGGCCATTGTGGAGTCCTCAAGCTGAAGTCATGATTGAAACAACAACTTTTAAAATAGTAATGGTCCTATGTTATTACCTTCATCGGCACTGAATAAGAGAAATGTAAGCCAGTGTAAAGTGAAGGATGGATTAAGACAGTTCAGGCACCAACAATCAGTTATGTTCCCCATTGCAAAAGATTTTGGAGGCACATTTTCATGGTTACTGTGGTCGACCCCTTGATTTAGACAGATACATTCTTTAATGCAGATTTAAAATAAGGATCTTCTCTAAGCCTTCTTTGAAGGAATGCTTGCTTGCAAGAGAGATAAACCAGAGACCCTAGGGATGCACTGTTTTTCCAGTGCAACTGATTGGCTTCATGAAGAAATAGTGATATGCCAGCATTAGTCTCTGTTGCTGATAAGTTGGACATTCAGAAGCAGCAGAAGCTACTTTCAGCTTTGATAGTAAGACGGAAGTCTGAAAAAGAACCCTGTGCTCCTGAGCTGAGGCCTACTCTGTTTTGCCACTATGACCACTTTGTTCATGTGCCTATTATGGCAGTTGTAAGTGGCCAATAACAAAGGCATACTTATGCTAACGTATCTTCTTGGTTGTTCATTACTTTTTTTGCAGTAGATACATTTTGTTTGGCCACAAACCTGCTCAAGATCATCTACATTTTTTTATTCTATAACTTTTGTTTCCAGTCTCCCAATGCTTTTCATTCCATGCCCTGAGCAGACAGCCAGACCATTGGCCATTTGCCAAATACATGTTTACTGGACTACTTCTCATCCCATCAAAACTTAGTGACTAAGAACATGGTTCATGGCTCTTCTTACTGGGAAGATTTTTCTTCTCCACTGTCCTTTAGAGCTTTCCTTGAACATCATTGTAAGGTAGCCATGGCCTGTTTTCAGCCTGTACTCATTTCTGAGACTATAACCACTCAGAAAACAAAAGTAGACTTTTCTTCCTTTCTGTGATCATACAAGCTCCCCTTCCACTCCTACAGCAAAGAAACAAGCTGAGAAGATTATTGTCATTGTTGTGAGTGATATGCTAGTCTGAACTATGTTCTGTGGCTTTTGTCATGCTCAGGCTTAATCCTAGCTGCATCACTACCATATCACGCTGGTCTAGTTCTGAGCCTACACAGCTGTGTGATTAAACATATTCATTAGAACCTAGCTTATAATGTACTCAAGACCCATGGTCACTTTCCAACAACTCACAAGAGCCTTTGCTCAAAAGACATATAGTTATATGAAGCAAATGGCCTTGCCACTGAATAACAGGGCCCTGAATCATTATTCTCTCATTGATATTTTTCTTAAAACACTGCCTCTTTTTCCTACTATTGACATATCCAACACAATAAGATCTGCTGGGCTTTATGATCAAATTGGCATAATTTTTGTTCCATAGGTAGGACCTCCTCAATCAAAAATATTCACTTTGTTTATGGAGCAGTTTTGATAAATATAGAATGTGTTACCTAAAAAAGCCTGCTAGGTGCTTTATTTCATTCTTTGTAAGAGTGAATAGAATCTGTGAAATTTTCCATTTTGCTTTAGAGGGGATATCTTACCATATTTTGACCACTGGAGCCCTAAATCACTAAAATGTCAAATCCATAAATTTTCATAGGATTTATTTCCAACTTTTTGGAACACCATTTTTCATCCAAGCCTTTAGCATAGTAGCCCCTTCCTGTAAATCAGAATTTTATTATTATCAATGTAATCCATCAAGTAACTTGTCTTTGCTATCTAGACTCTTCAGAGTTTATTAAGACAGCAGAATTGATATAAGCCTGAAAGCTTTTGTGAGACTCACAGAAATGTGAACCGCTTCTGAGTCTTCTTTTATAATAGAAAAGAACACGCCATATCAGTTGCTACACACTATGTGTCTGAGACCTTATTCTCAGACACATTCTCCTGACGTTTAACAATCATATTGTTGTGTAAATGAACTAATGAACAAAGTAGGAAGTTGAGGAAGATGTAGGTAGACTTAGACAACCTTTCTCTAACTCACAGAGTTATTATGAGAATTAAGTAGATACTAATTGAGAGTCAGTAGTGGCTGACACATAAAAAACACTCAGCCTTATCACTTGTATTCTTCCAAGTCACAGAGAACCATCAGATATGATGAAGAGATGGGACGTTAGGCTAACTCCTTAAGTAGAGGCTTAAAAGAAATGTGAAAGATACGTGTTGCCCTTTAAAGTGAAAGTGCTTGGAATGTTTTTCTGGAGAGCATGAGGCTTCCAAGAAAAACTGAAAAGAAAAATAATGGTAAAGCTAGAAAGAAATAATTACTTATGGAAACGGACATTTGACCTGATGAGGCAAAACAGGAGTTGCCGTGAGCCAATTAATTCACAACCAGCTTTGCTAGTGTTAAGATAATTTTATAAAATCTCTCACTTGAGATTACTGATAAGTTATTTTAATAATAATAAATCAAGTATAGTTTTGAAATAAGATGATTGCACACACTAGCCACCCTACAAAGTGATGTTTTCTGTTACCTAAATGCCTGTTTCTATATAAATAAATAAACCAGCATTAGTAGACCAAGGGAGAACAATCTCCAGTTTAAGGCTAGCCTGATTTTGTATCAAAATCCTTGCTCTACAGCTGGCCTTTAATCCCAGCTTTCCGGAGGCAGAGGTAGGCAGATCTCTTGAGTTCAGGACCAGCTTGCTTTATAGGCTAAGTTCTAAAACAGTCAGGGCTACACAGAGAAACCCTGTCTTTTCCCTCCCTCTCACGCCAAAAATCGTCTCTAATGAATACATTCACATTTTTTTCCAACATGGGTCATTGTAAGAACCAATACAAGAAAATTAAAAGGTATTATATGCTGCTGGGACACATGCATGTCTAGTCCTCATTAAGATGACTCATTAAGGCATTGTTATTCTTGTATGCTCTGACTTAAGAGGATTCAGTGGTTCTCTCCGCTGCCATTAGCTTAGTGGTCAATTTTAAAATTCTTTCGATAACTTTCAGGGAACTGCCAGGTCTCATAAAACTTTCCCAGTAATTGCCACTGAGGGCTATGAAATAAGCTTAAGGTCTCTAAGAAGAAATCCACATTTGCTGCTTTTTAGAGAGAAGGAAGGAAGGAAGGAAGGAAGGAAGGAAGGAAGGAAGGAAGAAAGGAAAAAATTAGATTGTTGGCCAAGATTTAAACATGGCTTCTTTCATTAATAAATATATATTATATATGCTATATATCTGTGTGGGTATATGCTAAGCCTCCAGGTGCCCACTCATATCAATATGCCATCTCACTTATATGACCTCAAACCTTGGGAAATTGCTCTGCTCCTTTATTGCCAGCACTTCTCTCATTACAGAGCTTTCCAGAACAGAATCAACAGATTGAATTTATTCCACCAGTGAGTCAGTTGCTTATTAGCACTTTTGACGTCCAGATGGTCTGAGACAAAGGCAAAACCAAGGGTAACTCCCAAGTGTAACTAGTGGAAACTCTCTTGCTGAGTGACTTTAGTCTACTGGGCTGTGTTCCAGGGCATGGGTTTCTTTCATAACAGCACTGCTGTGGCCTTTTCTATAACATTTGTAAGTCAATTCACCTGAGAGGCCAAAAGTTAAACTGGCTGAACAGTTTGAACTACAAAAGTTGGAAGTGAATCCAAATGGACCAATAGCCTGGCTCTATTTCATGAATAAACAGAGGCATTCAAGTTTGGGACCCTATAAAGTTAAGTCAATATTAGTTATAAAGGAAATTCTGCTTGTTCTTTCTGTTGTAGTTGCTTTTGAAAAAGAACTAAAAAATGTCTTACCATGTTACAATGCTAAAAACACTCTTAAGAAAACATATACACAATGTTTGCAACCACAAGTGTTGAAGATTGTAACTCATTGGTAAAGTATCTATATAAAATATACATGGATCTGGGTTCAATCCCTAGCATCTAAAAAAAAAATTAAGGTGTGGACCCAATATCATTCAAGTATAAAACTTTTACTGCTACTATTAACACACACACACACACACACACACACACACACACACACACGAGGGCAGGAGAGATGCCTCAACAGTTAAAAAGCACCTTCCAGAAGATCTGGGTTCAATTCCCACACCTACATGGCAGGTCAAAACTGTCTGTAATTAGACATATATGTAAGCAAAACACAAATGTACATAAAATAAAAATAAATTATTAAAAATAAGCAGGAAATACTACCTAGCATCTGATTCCATGCATTTATTTTATCATGATTTTTAAAGATAATGACTCAATTAAAACACTTAAGTTCTATATATATGGCATAAGTTTCATTTGGTAGTCATTGCCTAGAAATTTCATGTAACTAGATTTTTCATGAAAAAACCTAGGGCTTAGATGTCTAGGATAATAAGACAGTGATTCCACCTGTCAGGAGTACAGTATCCTATTTTGTTAGATTTCACAATTATCTTCCCTGTGGTATCATCTACACATGCCCCAGAGAAAAAATACTATATTAATTTTCTTTTGGTTTTTTGAGACAGGGTTTCTCTGTGTAGCCCTGGCTGTCCTAAACTCACTTTGTAGACCAGGCTGGCCTCAGACTCACAGAAAATATGCATGCCTCTGCCTGCCCAAGTGCTAGGATTACAGGAATGTACCACCTCACCCAGCTATATGAAATATTTTTAAAACACATAAATTAGCATTTTGTTTCAGGGTTTCATTATTTGCTTGTCTGTTTTTCTCTGTACAGTTGCCATTTGCTGAAACCTGAGCCTCTGCAAATCTTAGGCATGAGTTAACCTCCTCATCTCCTGTATTCTTCTAACCCTTTAAATAAATGACAATATTTGAACATCATATCATTGCTTATTAATATTAAATATTTCTCCCTGGTTTAAATACAGGGCTATGCCATATTCATCTCTTTTTGTATAGGATTTCTAATATAGAGCTCAATATAGGGAAGACTCAATAAATATTAGTTGAATTAATTAATTAATTGAGTAATTGCCTTAGAAGTATTAAACATGCCTGTATGGCAAAAATAGAATTATTATTTTAGCAATAGAAAAGTTACTTATGTAAGATCCTGTGTTCTAGACTCAAACTCAATGAAACGACAGTATAAACTTTGAAATCCTGCATAAAGTTGACCAAAAGTCGCCGTTGCTTATTACTTAGTAGACTATAGCAAATAGTTACTCAATCTGTAACAGTCTGTGACACGCCCCCCCTCAAAAAAAAAAAAAAAAACCTTGGCTCATTAAAATAGGAGGACCATAGAAGGAATAGAAAATAGAAAAATGTTAGGAGAAAGCTGTATAATACAGTAAAAGTCTCATTTTAGAGAAGTAGGCATTGATATCTTTTTTTAAAATACTGTTTCTGTGTTTTAATGTATTAAATGGCTATTTGTTTATACATTCATGATTTGGACAATTCCATATAGATAGTATTTCCAGAAATACACACTGCCAGGTACAAAACATACAGGTTTCAATGGTCAAGAAAAAATGTGTTACATTTGAATAACTGTTGAGAGACTAAAATAGCTGACGCATTTTGAAGTGACCATTGGTAATAAGCTTCAGTAGTTCTGTAAGAGGCAATAAAAATAACAAGGCAATTTGACAAGCTACTGTGGTTCAAATAGATGTTAGAGGCAGCCAAAGTTCAGAAATTATGTCAGTGAAGCTGGATTCCATTAAGTCAATCAGTAACTAAGGAAATAGTTAAATGAGATACAATCTCAAGCTTGAAAAACAGGAAAAATTAAAGAAGTAAGAAGAATAATCACATTTCTGGATAGTTACATGCTATCAGACAGCATAATCTGATGTCTGGAAGATAAAGCAGGCATATTTGAAGAATGGAAAAGAAAGACATGGGCTAGGGCGTGAGTAATAAAATAATAAGCAATGAAATGGGCATCCGTCTGAGAAGCAGATGACGTCCTCACAGATAAAATGACCTAAAAACAGCCAGAACATAGTTCCTTTGCTGCAAGCATAGTCTGCCCGATGTTGCATAGCTAATAAGATGCAAAGTGGGTTTCCAAGACCAGGTTGCATCAAAGCCATTGTTTTCTGCATGTACTACTTTCTGCCAGATGAAGATAATTTAATGTACATACCAGGCTGTAAGTTAGCTCCTCACCTAAAAGATGACCCCCTGTCTCTCCTGTTCTGAATATTCCTCTTTGCTCTGGCCTCTGCATACTCTACCATGTTTACAAAACCGTCCTAGAAAAGGAGGCACTTTCCTACATAGCCACAACATTCTTTACTCTGGATTCAGACCTAGCTTTTAGGGAAGTTAATGAGAAAAGCCACACTATTTGAAATAAAGTGTGTTTATTGAAATTAAAGAGATCGATAAAGGGCGCCACGACTATAAGCCAGTCATAGTGGTAAACAGACAGCACGCTCAGAAGAAATTTAAACAGTTAGATAAGAGATTCATTCACAAAGGTGCACAAAATTGAGGACAGTGGAACACCAGCACTTGGCCCCTCTAGGCCTGAAGAGATTTCCAAAATCTAGAAATGAATCTATAGAAGAGGAGTTCTGATGTAGTAGATTAATGCAGGCCCTGCCAAGACATTCAATATAATGACAGTAATATTTTTTCTGCCAAGAGAAGTTGGGAAAATATTGCTATCTTTATCACTCTTCACCATCTTCCTAGCTTCTTCCAGGTCTCTGATTGTTCCAGACCAGCAAAAAGCAAGGACTGAAAAAAAAAAAAAAAAAAAAGCAAGGACTGAAACCTGTTGTGCAAAAAGAGTCAACCTCCTGTTTGCCCTTCTGAATGAGGATTAAGCCTCTTCCCTAGGATCCTCCTTGTTGTTTACCTTCTTTAGGACTATAGGTTTTAGTATGTTTATCCTATATTACATGTCTAATATCCACTTATAAGTGAGTACATACCTTGTGTGTCTTTATGTTTCTGGGTTACCTCACTCAGGATGATCTTTTCTAGTTCCATCCATTTGCCTACAAATTTCATGGTTTCTTTGTTTTTTATTTGCTGAGTAGTATTCCATTGTAAGTAGAGAAGACAGAGAATAGGGCAGGAGCCTTCCACAGGGGGCCTTTAAAAGTCTCTACCCATCAGGGTATCAAAGCAGGTGCTGAGACTCATAGCCAGACTTTGGGCAGAATGCAGGGGATGTTATGGAAGAAGGGGGAGATAGGAAGACCTGGAGGGGACAGGAGCTCCACATGGAGACCAACAGAGCCAAAAACTCTGGGCTCAGGGGATCCTGCAAAGACAGATTAATCAGCCCCTGCCCAGATGTTAGCCCATAGGCAGCTCAGTCTCCATGTGGGTTCCCTAATAAGAGGAGCAGGGCCTCTCTCTGACATGGACTCAGTGGCAGGCTATTTGATCAACTCCCCCTGGCAAGGTGGCCTAACTAGACCACAGAGAAAGAGCATCCAGATAGTCCTGATGAGACCTGATAGGCTTGGGTCAGATAGTAGGGGAGGAGGACCTCCCCTATCAGTGGACTAGGGGAAGGACATTGTGGGGAGTTTTTTCCAGAACCTGGACGAGATGAGGGAGGGTGCTACAGCTGGGATACAAAGTGAATAAATTGTAATAAATAATAATAATAAAGGAAAAAATTTTAAATCAGGCTCTAGCGTCACAGGGCAAGCAGAAAATTATGAAAAGAGTATCCCACGTTAATGTCAGCAGAGATAGCAAACAAACTGTGGATATCACAGGCTCTTTAGAGGAGATGGTCCCTAAGTTAGACACAGAGATAAGTAGATTACCAAGAAGTTATGATATTCCAGGCAAAGAGATAACACATTCAGTAGATGTAAGAACATGTATAGTCTGTCTAGACAGGCAATATGTAGGGTTTAAATGGGAAGTGTTTCCTATGGACTCAGCTGAACACTTAGTTGAGAGTAGTGGTGCTGACTGAGGAGGTTTTGGAACCTTTGAAAGGTAGAATCTTTCTGGAGGAAGTATGTTCCTGGGACAGGCTTTTAAAGTTTATAGTGTCATTGTACTTCCTGTTTGCTCTTGTGATTCCCACATGCCAATGAAAATGTCATCAACCAGAGTCCTGCTTCTTCCACCAAGCCGGCTGCTTGCTGCTGTGCCTTCCCACTATGGTGGACTCTTATCACTCTAAAACCGCAAGCCAGAATAAACTCCTTCTTAACAAATTGTCTTGGTCATGTGTTTCATCACAGAAACAGAAAAGTAACTGACATGCATTTGGAAGAAGAACGTGCCACTTGCAGAAATGATCTTGAAGCATAGGTAAGTTCGAAAAGGTGACCCAGGTATATACAGTCTCTGCTCCTTAAACTTTTTACTTGGGATCGATCCTTTTGCTCAGGAAATGTTTATGTAACCCCAAGCATATAGATAAATAAAATAGACTTATAAATCAAATATTTGTTGATAAGACAATCATATATTTCTTTTAAAATAATTCTTGTGAAAATAAAATAATTCTTTGAGATGCATATAATTTTACCATTTATTAAAGATGAAGGAATTTTGCATACTAATGAAATAAATATGCTTGCTTATGGTTCACATCAAGAAGTAACTATTGGGCAATATCTTTTGACATGTTTGTGTGTGTGTGGAGGGAGGTTATGTGTATGTGCACACGTGTATGCAAGTACATTCGCCTAGACGTGCACATTTGTAGACTACAAATGTGGTCTTGTTATCAAGCATCATCCTCTATAGCTACCCACTATATTTTGGGGTTGGGGCTGGTTCAGGACAGGGTTTCTTTGTGTAGACCAGGCTAACCTCAGTTTTACAGAGATCTGCCTCTCTCTCTGCCTCCCTGCACTGGGATTAAAGGCATGCACCACCAGACCCAGTTTCCCACCAAGTTTTGTTGAGACAGTTTGTCACTGAACCTACGGCTTGCTATTTTGTCTATATGAGCTGGCCAGCAAACTTCTGAAACTCTCCTTATCTCCACCGCAGCCTTCAATGCTAAGGCTAGAGACACTCACCACCTAGCCATTTAACCTGTGTGCTGAGGATCCAACCTCAGGTCTTCCTCCTTTTCCAGAAAGTTTATTACCTGGTAACTCATCTTGCCAGCACCTTGGCTGAATATTTAATACTGCAGAAATACAGAGTCTTCAATATCTTCTTCAGAATTCATTAATATTTTTATTTTATAATTACTAATGCTGAGAATACCACTTTGCACACATTATGCAAAATGACAGAAATATGTTGAAGGACATTTTATAAAGTGTAGGAAATTCCATCACAATTTGAAGACAAATACCTTTTTAACATTTTATAATATGCAGGGAATCCTGTGGAAGAATGGGGAGATAGAAAGACCTGGAGGGGACAGGAGCTCCACAAGAAAACCAATGGAGAAAATATCTGGGCCCAGGGCGACCTTCAGAGACTAATACTCCAACCAAGGACCATGCATGATGTAGCTCAGATGTAGCCAATAGGCAGCTCAGTCTCCAAGTGGGTTCCCTACTAAGGGGCTGTCTCTGACATGAACTCAGTGACTGGCTCTTTGATCACCTCCCCCTGGAGAGTGCAGCCTTGCCAGGCCACAGAGGAAGACTATGCAGCCAGTCCTGATGATACTTGATAGTCTAGGGTCAGATAGTAGGGAATGAGGACCTCAACTATCAGTGGAGTAGGGGAGGGGCATAGGGGGAGAAGAGGGAGAGAGGGTGGGACTGGGAAGACATGAGGGAGGGGTCTACAGCCAGGGTACAAAGTGAATAAACTGTAATAAGTAATAAATAATGTTTAAAAAGAAAAGAAATCAAGTCAATAATTTAAACAGCAATTTAAAAAAATCAAACATTCTAAGTATAATCTAAAGACAAACTAATTTGATAACTGTCATGACGAAGAATGTCAGTAAGAAAATATTGTCTTAGTTTTCAGTAATTAAGCCTTTATATAATAGCAGAAAGCTATATGTACAGTAAAAACACTGAAATTCACAACCCACTAGTCCCGAATCAGCCTAGGTGTTTAGGTAACTGGCATTGGGTGTAAGGGTAACATATGCATTGGGGAGTGTGCATGCTGTGTGCATAGCCAAGGCGCCAGTGGAGACGTGATACAACGTAGGCGGACACCATAAAAACACCTTGAATTCATTAGGCATTTGAGTTTGAATCTGAATTTGATTGGTTACTGCACACTTAGAAATAGTCTGCTGAAAAAATAGTTGTTTTACGATCCTCACACTCAGTTGCACAATTTCCTATCAAGTCACACTCTATAGTTTAAGAAGCCGTGGCCTTGAGCACCATGGTCCGAAGTCAGGAAGATCATGTTGGAGGTCTTTATAGTGCGGTGAGGATGAAGGGGGTGGCAATACAGCAGTGGCAGTGATGACGAAATGAAGATTTTAGTCCTGTTGTGCAAATAGAAGTAACAGTTCGATGACACAAAATGAAGAGTAGATGAGTACCCAGTTTCTGGCTAAAGAAGGTAGGTTCATGGTGACTGTAAGTCAGAAGAGGAAAAGAGATGGCGTTCATGGGCGTCTGCCCCCATTTCAGCCTTTTCAGACTGAGTTTGTTGTAACCGGAACACGGGATGATAGCCAGTTGACATTCACCAATGTACCAGTTTGGGAAACATTTTTTAGTTTATATAAAACATAGCCACCAGATTTTCTGAACTTCTGTTAGTAGCAAAAGGGAAATGTGACTTATTATATAATGAAATAAACTTCATTAGAGTCAAAAATAAACACTACTGATACTCCTTCCCATGGAAGGGATTTTGTTTGTTTATTGGTGATACAACTCAGATTTACATAGTGGTTTTGAAGTGTTGTTTTGTTTTAAGGGAAAAAAGTTTTGACCATTGAGGGCTCTTTGCCCTTTAAATTTAAACTCATTCACTCTTGTAAATAAAAATCTAAGTTTCCCGTAGTTTCCCATAAATAAAATCTAAGTTTTTTCCATAGTTTCATTTTGTAGCCTACATTCCAGTGATGTGCAATTATTTTTCAGAGCTCTTTCCTTTATAGTAGGCACATAAGAAGTATTTACTGAAGAAATTGTTGAATAAGTAGCAGACTGATAATTTTAATCTTGTTATAAGCTTCATATGTACATGGAAATTTATTTTAAAACAACCAAGAGAGAATTAAAAGCTGTCCAATATTACTTCATCCATGACACAGCCAGAATTATTTAGACTGCTGGATTCTCCTTTGTGTCTATCTTCCTTAACTGCTTTCTTTAAGAACTGACATGCTAACTGTTTTGCACACCTTTAATCCCAGCAGTTGGGATGTAGAGGCAGACAGTCTATAGGGCAAGTTCCAGGACAGCCAAGGCTACACAGAGAAAGCCTGTCTCCAAAAAAAGAAAAGAAAAGAAAAGAAAAGAAAAGAAAAGAAAAGAAATTACATGCTTTTATTCCTGTTGATCCATGAGTTAAATGCATAGGTATATGGTCTCACAGCTTGACTTCTTTTGTGTAGTGCTCAGCATAATTGTCCTGAAGTTTTAGAAAGCTGGTTCTGATTAGCTGAAACCAATAGGAAGTTTGCCACTAGTTACACATGATGAGACATGTGATGATTTTCTCTCTTTTTGTTTGTTTGTTTGTTTGTTTTTAGTCCTAACTTTAGTCACAGTAAAGTTACTATATCTACTAAAAATTGTGTGGCGCATGTGACACCGTGGTAGAGTGCTTGTTTAGACAGTCAATAATACTGTCCTAGTATTTTAGAGGGAAGAACTAAGGCTTAGACTATGTTTTGTCAAAATACTCCTTTCAATTTTTTCATCAAAATACCCTCCAAAAAGCATTATGTTTTAAATGGCTGTGCATCTTGTGAAAAGTGGAATGATTTTTAATGCAGTACATGAAATAAGAACTTAGAAGCTGTTTTGCTAAAAGGCAAAACTCCTCACTTGGTAACTAAAAGCAGAATCAAAGTCTGACGTCCATGTCTTTACCTTGTGTATTTTTTGCCTGAAGACACAGAGGTATGCAATTGTCCTAAACTTAAAGTCACCTGGGATTCCAGGAAGACGAAATGTTTACAGAACAGACCCCTGCCCAGGTGAGGAAAATAATCCATGATGGTAATACTGTACTCTGGAGCAAAAATGATCACGTTGTAGGTACCAGATTGATCTTTTCAAGTAATGACATCCATGAGGACTTCATCAAACTCCCTTGTTGTACACGAACCAAGTCAGGAATCAAACAGACCACAGCTTGCCCATCAAAACTAACTTTCATAACAATACCCCAAAACAGATTTGGGGCCACTGATTTCCACCATTGCTCATCTTTTAGGGTGTTGGGGTGGGTGGCCAAACCTATATTACTAGGCTGCCAAAGCCTCAGCTTTTGCCCTAAAAGCTAGAATTACATGCATGACTGTAACTCTTCCCCACCTCCAGTTTCTTTTCCTTCCACAGACAACAATTTTACACTTTTTAATATTTATCCACCTACCCTACAGTCCCAATCCATCTAACAAATAGAAAAATTTCTTCCTAATTTCTTCTTTTCATATACCGACTGTCTCAAGTTTAATCTTGGTACTCAAATCACTGATCTCTGGGTTAACTGAGCCTACATATAAAAGACTGAAAAACAGGTAGATGCTTTAGTGATGAAAATGCCCAGGAAATTTTAGACTTTTGTTGACTGTTTAAAATACACGTGTTTTATTTGTGTCTTTCTCTGAAAGGGTACAATCTTATGTACTGTCATCTGTGAGCTCTTCTCAGCACCTAGTACAATATTAGTTGACAATATGTTGAAGAAATTATCCCATACTATTTTCTGATTTCTAATTTTTATAGTTTCAAATTACTCTATAATTAATATAAACTTTTATATAGTGAACTAATTTAAACTTCCAATAGTTTATGTTCAAGTTTAAATACTCTATACAAATATATAATGCTGTGCATAAACAGTTGAACTACCATATCTGTGGATTCCTCATCCCTGCATTCAACCAACTATAAATCAAAACTATTTCAAAAAGATTTCACTTGTATTGAGTACATACATGTTTTCTTTATATACCACTTTCCTTGTATTAAATATAAGTGACCTAGCATGGTTTAAAAGAATATATGATGATATACATAATGGCTTAAAAGAATATAGGATGATATACATAATTTATATGAAAACACCAACATATTTTATATGGCGTCTGAACATCTGCAGATCTTGGTACACGAAGAAGGTCCTGGATTCTCGGTGTTCTATCAGTGAACACCAAGAGATAGCTATAAATATGTATGTAGCGTATGTGTTTGTATTTATGTAATCACGACTGAAGAAACATTTTTAAAGCTTTAAACTGGCTTATGAATAAGGAAATAATTAAATTTCAACATCTTGAAATGCAGAATATTTAAATACAGTGTATTTGTGTTATTCTAAACAGATGGTCAGCAAAAACTGAAACAAATGTGTTAGTTGTTTTCCTGTGACACAACTGGGTGAAAAGCAGAAGTACACAGAAGTTTCATAATGAAACTTCAAACCACATCAGACTTGTCTACTGTCAGGTTTTGTTACAGTCCCTCTAACTAGACCCAGACTCCCTGACGTTGGCCAGTAGGGCAAAGCTTGAGTCAAAACCACACCCTTCCTTTGAGCTTTAGGGATGCACTTAGAATTCTAGAAAAATCAAAAGAAATGGCGGGTCTTTTTTTCTCCTGATGTGGTGACCTTGTCATATTCAGTGTTTATTCAGATTCCAAATATAACACAACAAATGCAACAGATATACAAAGGTTAGGAAATCTGAAAGTTCAATTCCATTCAAAGCACTGATGTTTAAGACTTCCTAAAGGAAGATATAAGTTAGAAAGAAGGTATGACAGAGGTAAAGAGAAAGGAAAGGACAAAAAGAACAAGAATGAACCAATGATAAATGTGTGCTAAAGGCAAAAATTAAGATTACTACAACTTATGGTTCTAAGATTTAAAAAAAAAAGTTAACATTAGACTTAATCATGTTCTTTTATATAAGGCAGATTGTATTCCTAGGTGGTCACCAAAAAGACAATTTAAGGCATAAAGTTTTATTGTTAAGAACCTGAGAGGGGTGCTAAGAGATGGTTCAATGGTTAAAGACACGTGCTGCTCTTCCAGAGAACCTGAGTTCAGTTCCCAAACACCCACGTCAGGTGACTCCTAACCACCTATTCTGCTGGGGATCCACCGCCTTCTAGCCTCCATCGCATATCACCCATACTCAGTTCCATACAGGCTTCCCAGGTCCATTGGCACAAGGAAATGAAGAAATTAACCAATTATTAATAGTAAATTTGTTAGACACGTCAAATTTTCATGAAAAACACCATGTTAACAATAAAGGTTTAAAGAAAAAAATTTCTAACACCTGGCAACAAGCCAAGAAAATTATAAGACATTGTCCTACTTGTTTTTATATAACTAAACTCCATTACCCACCAGAAGTAACCTTTAGGGGTACCAAAAGAAATGGAATCTAGTAGATGGGTGTGTTTCATTTTGCAGAATTTGGAAAACTAAAGTTTGTATACAATACATATTCAGGGTTTCAATGAGCAACTACTTTGAGTTCTGAAAAGGCTGACTCTGTATTTTCACATGAATTAGAAGTAATGGCTGTTAAGGGGATACCTGTACAAATTAAGACTGGCAATGCCCCTGCATATGTCTGCAGTAAGATGAATCAGTTCTTTGCCTATTATAATATAAAGCATATTACAGATAATACCACACAATCCTACAAGGCAAGCAGTTGTAAAAGATCTAATCACACTTTTAAAGAAATGCTTATAAAATAAAAAGGACAAGTAAAGACAACCAGGGATAAACTAAATAATGCTTTGTTAACTTTCAACTTTCTGAGTGTTAATGGAAAAGGAACAGCAGCAGCCGAGAGACAATGGGTTATAGAAAAAAGCTGTAGAATTAAATCAGTTTATATTCTATAAGGATGTGTTAACATCAGAATGTAAGCCTGCAATAACTTTGTGTTTAGGGACATGATTTTGTGTATGTTTCCACAGGAAATGAAAAACTGTGGATACCATTAAAACTTACAAAGATTAGAACTGAGCAAGAGAGGGCTCCTGAAAATCTGGGCACTGATCTGAAAAAGCGTTTAGTTCATTGAAAATGTCTCTTGTTTTTAATTTCTCACTACACACAGTATAATTAATGGCTTAAAAGAGAAAGGTGGAAAATGTAGTGAGGATTTTTGGTTTCTTTAAAAACACACAAACGTTATGTGAATAAGATTTTGTTTTTGTTTGATTGTTTGGTTGGTTTTTCTTTTTTGTTTGTTTATTGTTTTGTTTTCTTTGATCCCAAGTGTGGGAGATGGGGCAACTGACTATACCTTGCTTTGTATTCTTGCAGGGGCATGATTTTGTCAGCTAAGGATAGTTTATGCTTGGAATTCTGGGGAGTATATACTTCTGGGAAGTATATATACTCTCTGAAGTATATAAACTGCCAGAGCCTCAAGAGAGGCGGCAGTGGCTGCTGCTCTCCCTGCTGCTTCGCTGCTACCGCTCCTGCTGCTGGTTGCTGTTTGCTCATGCTGCTGTTGCTGGTTGCTCATGCTGCTGTTGCTGGTTGCTGGAATGCTGGCTGGAGCTATCCTGATGACAAAGATCAAGCTCTCGCTGAGGAACCCGGTGCCCCTAAACAGCAGGAAGTAGTCTAACAACATCAATGCCCCCTTTCCCTCTAACCTCTTTCTCCCACCTAGTGTTGAGGTGTTGGAAGGGATAGAGGTGGTGTGGAGAGGTAGGAAAAGGAATCCAATAAAATAGCCAATATCTGGCTACAAAGTCTTCTATGGATGACCTGGAATTAGATAACCTGTCTCAGGGGAGGGGTTTCAGCCCCGGAGAGGACTGATTCTTCCCATCTCAGGCTTTGCCTGTAGCTCCTCATGTGTGGTGCTGGCCAATTAATTTGATCTAGATAATCCTTCACAGGAATGCACAAAGACTTTTCTTACAGGTGATCCTAGATCCTAGCAAGGTTGACAAAATTACTAGGGAAAAGCACTGGCTGCCAAGCCTGATGGCCTGAGCTCAGAACCCAAAACGCACTGACTTTGTGTGTGTGCATGCATGTGTGTGTGTGTGTTTACATGTTATGAGAGTAACAGTGTTCTTAACCAAAGAGCCATCTCTTAACTTACTTTTAAAAAACTTAATTTTTAAAAGTAAGAAGGAAAGTGGGAGGGGGCTAGAGAGATGCCTCAGTGTTTAACAGCACTCACTACTTTTGTAAAGCACTCACATGGCACTTCACAACCATCTATGACTTCAGTTCCAGGGAAGGCAACATCTTCTGGCCTCCATAGGTACCAGGTACACATGTGATACACATGCATAAGGGGTAAACATTCATACACTTAAAATAACAATAAATATTTTTAAATAAAAGATAACTGTCCTAACACACAATCAGAACCTACTCTTCCTTCCTTTCTTTTTGCCCATTTAGAGAAATTAGTCCTTCAACAGAAATCCAGAACAGTCCATTCCGAAACAATATCTCCTGAGCATACCTGGTTAGAATCCAGTATTCCAAATGTTCCAAAATTTGAGTAAAGTTCTGAATTTTATTTAAAGTTGAAACCTGTCCCCCGACAATATGATTGTTGGTGGCAGGAGACAGTTTGGTTAGCTCTGTTTCTGCTTGTACTTGATGCAGATAGTCTTCCTTACGCACCATCAGGCTGCTGCTTCCTCATCCAGCAATAAGATGAGGAGAAGTATAAACCATGACAGGAAGCATCTGCCCGGCACCACAGTTGCTTCTAGCTACAGCTAATGTCTACAGTCAGCTCTCTGGCTGGTATTCAAAGCTGACTTCTCGCCCCACAGTATGTCTAAAGACACTCCCATTTTCAAGGGCGTGGGCTCTGCCTTCAGCCAGTCACTTACATTTCATCCTGAAAAAAGAGTAAATCAGGTAAGCCAGGCCTTCCTTGGGGTTATTTCACTTTTCTGAGTGGAACTCTAGAGTGAAATGTGACATGACTATGGACTAGTTCTGCTCTGCAGAGCCCACTACTACTCTGTTAGAAACATTTTTTTCCTGCTTTCAGTGTAAATCCAGCTCAATACGCAAGATAGGCTTAGCATTATCTTTCTCTGTTTCTCTGCACTTCACAGTAATGGCTTAAGCTACTTCTCTACATTTATATATTTAAATTTCATCACTAATTTCATTGCATTACCCAACCATCCTTATGTTTTGTTTTGTTTTTGAGACAGGGTCTCATTTTTTAGCTCTGGCTGTCCTAAAGCTCACTATGTAAATGAAGCTGGCCTTGAAATCACAGAGACCTG
The DNA here is from genome assembly GCF_030254825.1 of Meriones unguiculatus. Taxonomy (NCBI): domain Eukaryota; kingdom Metazoa; phylum Chordata; class Mammalia; order Rodentia; family Muridae; genus Meriones; species Meriones unguiculatus. Next base: position 25,713,121 of record NC_083361.1, read on the forward strand.
CCTACCTCTGCCTCCTTAGTGCTTGGATTAAAGACATATGCTAGTACATCCAGCCCAAGCAAACATTTTCAGTACCTCCGCAAATATTTTTACTGTACAGTTGAGCTTTCTTGTGAAGACCTAAAAGAAGCTTGCCAATGAATGTTTGAAGCCAAGGAAGAGAGTATGAAATAAAGTCCACTCTTTTCTCTTAAACAAATGTCCCAGAGAAGAGGTTTCTATGTGATGTTTCCTGGGAAAACATAAACAAATGTTTATTCACTAATGACAGACTAACAAAACCAACTGTAGTGAACTGATAAATTTATTGAGTTTCTTTAGAGGACCATGAGTGACTAAAAGATAACTGTGTCACCAAAAATCTCAGCATGGATGACAGCTGATACAGTCTCTCTCCCAACTTCCTGCCCAACTTACAGGCAGCTCCAGCAGACACACTTTCCCAGGCAAGTCTTTGTAAGCTGCTTTGTAAGCTGGGGAATGAGCCTTATGAGCCTTGTACTTTGCTGAGTCTCCTGAGTCTTGGGAGCTTCCTCTCAGGGAAGAACGTTTCAACTTAGAGGAAATTGTTAAAGAATGTGGGTGTTGAATGAGTTTTTGTTTTTGTTTTGATTTTGATTTTATTTTTTGTTTTATATTTTTTGCCATTGCCAAACATTTTGGTGGTAGCTCAGCTTTCTGACTGGACAGGACAGTTTTGCCCATGTATCAATTCTGGTAGCCCTCTCTGTTAGAGCAGCTGAGATCCCTAGCAGGTCATGTGTTCCTCCATGGCTTCTTTGACGGGTATGCCCTCATAGGTTGTCCTATTGAGTGTGAATGTCTTGCACTTGCCCGTGCTGACTTGAAAGCATGAAGCCATGCATCTATAACAAAGAACAAGTAAATTAAAAGTGACTAAATTTGGGATAGAAGTGAAACATGGAGCACAGATAAGTGAAGGCAAGGCAGTGAGTCCCATCATCTTTTCTAGCCAATAAGCTTATCATGGACTTTTCTCGCATGTGAAGTTGCTGGACACATAGCATTATAGTTACATGTACATGTGTTGAAAGTTAGGCAGCTTGGATTTTAATTCTCATTCTCATTTATTATATATGTGGTCTTATACAAACTACCTTAGCAGCTTCACTGAGGGGTAGAAGCATTCACTTCTACTCTTTAAAGCATCAGTTTGTAAGAATCAGTTTCCAGAGCCTAGAGCAATCTGAATGTCCCTTACAGGGAGCATATAATCAGGAAAACTGTTCAAAAAAAAAAAAAAAAAAAAAACCTGAGTTCCCAAAAACCCAGGAGACTAATTCAAAGATCCACAAGTACAAGCTCCACGGCAAGAAGTGAACCATTTTTGTGTTCTAGAGTAGAAAAATGGCAACCCTTTTGGGTTTTAAGTGAAAATTTAATGAGGCCAGGGAAATCCATACAGTTGAGTATCCAGATTGTAAGAACCCAATTTAGGAAAAGAACAAATCTGTAAAATCTTCAACAGGAGATCTTTACTCCACCATTATAGCAGTGATTGAACAGCTTTCTTTGCCATGTCTCTTTTCATTGAAAGTTTCACTCCCATCAATTTAGACAGCACCCTCAAGCTGGCCATGACCCATTTGTATTGCAAAAGCTTACACAAGTTGCACTACAGAGACCCAGACCCAAAATCCTGAGTGAGTCAACTGATGGCCTAAAACAGGTTCCAAGCTGACACTAGAAACTAAAATAATGCATGACATAATACTAACCACTAGAGATGAGTGCTTGTTTCCATTTAAAGTTGGACCTGTTTGTGGCTATAGAGATAGCAGTGGTTAAGAGCACTGCCTGCCCTTCCAGAAGACCTGGGTTCCATTCCCAGCAGTCACATGGTGGCCCACAAACATCTGTAACTCCAGTTCCAGGAGAGCCAGTATCCTGTCTGACCCCATCAAGCACAGCATGCACATGGTACAAAGATATAATACAGAGAAAAAACAGGTACAGACAAAAATAAATAGAAATTAAAGTTTGCCCATTGAATAGTCATCTGAAGAAAACTGTCTTAAAATACAAAAGAAAAAAGAAAAAAAAAAGCACTGCAAGAAATTGGGAAAACCAAGAATAGAGGTTTTGTATATGTTTAATCCATGGTAACTATGTTATCATGATTACTAAGTATTACTATGTTATCATGATTACTATGTTATAATGATAACTAAGTTGGATTTAACCTTAACTAACATGTAACAACTAGAAACTAATGTTATACTATTTGTAAAATTCCAAATAAGTGTTCAGTTATAGTCGATACATGTGATGTCTCTTATCTTGAACACTAGAAAGAAATACATAATTTTAATTAGAAAAAGTCAGATATACTCATTCCCATTAAATGATATTGAGCAAATATTCTGTGAACATTGGTTTAAAAACATGCATTTTTTTTTTAACTTGGATACTGTCTTAGTTTGGGTTTGGGTGTTATTAGCTACAAAGAGACACCATGGCCATGGCAACTCTTATAAAGGAAAACATTTAATTAGGGCTGGCTTACAGTTTCAGAGATTTAGTCCATTGTCATGGCAAGAAGCATGGTGGCGTGCAGGCAGACATGATTCTGAGGAAGGAGCTGGGAGTTCTACATCTTGATCCACAAGCAGGGGAAGGAGACTGAACCACCAGGTGTAGCATGAGCATTTAAGAGACCTCAAAGCCCGCCTCCTCAGTGACACAGTTCCTCCAACAAGGCCACACCTCCTAACAGTGCCACTCTCTATGGGCCAAGCATTCAGACAGAGGAGTCTATGTGGGCCATGTTTATTCAAACCACCACAGGCACCTATCTGTCTTGAGCTAGACATAATTAAAGTATAAGCAGAAGCTATTCTCTTTTACCTGCCTACCTGTTTCCCAAGCTCGTTTATATATCTTACCAAAGAGATGTAGACTTTTATGGGGATTTCCTCAACGGTGTACTGCTTGTATCTAGTGCTCAAACTATGGCTCCTTGTGAATACATGCAGAGGATGCAGTAGGTCCTATTTCCTACATGTACAGGTAAAATTCATTGACCACAAATAACAAAGCCAAAAAGTTGCATTTTATAAGACATTTCTATCTCACATAACATGAAATCCAAGAGAGCTTGTAGATTAGCTAGCTAATTCACCAGAGGTGCAGAATCTTTCATTGTAGTGTAGCTTTCTCCATAGTCCAGCATCGCATGCAAACATAGCATCTTGTCCGTCATCTCTTTGTCATGAACAGTCAAACAATGCCCAGACTTTTCTTTAGCTGGAACTACAGAAGGCAACCTGTTGGTTTCTATACCATTCACAACAAACTTGGTATAAGGAAGCACACCTTAAAATGTGTCTCCCCTTAGGCTGACAGAGAGTATCTTATAAGGGGTCACACTGGGAGAAGAGGGTGTTCCCACAGTACAGACAAAGCAAAACTGCCAGGGCACTGCTCAAGAAACCATACTCTCTAGGAAAGAGAAAACGAGAGAGTAAGAAATACCCTGGCTTCTCCCTTTCCTGCTGATGCTGCCAGACTCCTCACTGCTTTGATTGTTCAATGGCCAAAGAAGAGAGAGCATGTGGAATTCATTAACAATAGAGAGTGGAGGATGGATGGGAGCCAGTCAGAGTCAGTAGTAAATAGTCACATCAGTATGCTTCCTCTGTTATTGAAATGCAAACTATCAAATGACACAGATGAATGAGAAAGAGCCTAAGTAAATTCAGAAGGAAAGTTTGGGAGCAGCAAGAAAGCAGAAAGCAATGTTGAGTCCCACAGAAAGGAAGACCTATCAGTGACTAAAAGTAAGTACGGATATGTTGTGGCTTGAATCTGAAATGTCTCCCACAGCCTCATATTCGGGAAACTTGTTCCTCAGCTGGTGATGCTTTGGGGAAGCTGTGGTACCTTTAGGAAGTAGAGCCTAACTGGCAGAAGGAAATCACTAAGAGTGGGCCTTTGAAGGTTATTACCCAGCCTTGGTTCCTTCTTCCCTACATCTCTCCTTCCTGGTTCACCATGATGTAAACAGCCTTAGCCATACTCCTGCTGCCACAAACTAAATTGTTATGCATTCCCTACATCACTGGACTAAAATCTTCTAAAACTGTAAGCCAAAATCTCTCTCCTGTAAGATGTTTCAGTAAAATATTTTGATCACAGCAACAAAAATGTGCATGACAAACTATCGAGTATTTTCGTGTGGACGAAGAATGCATTCAACCATGTTAAGTGTCTTTACTCCATAGATATAATGGAATGTCTGTAGTATATGGGCACAGTATAGAGAGTAATGAAAAACAACCATATAGCTACTCTTAAGGCATAAGAATTGACACATGATTATTTTTGTTTACAGAAAAAAAATTGTTCAATAAAAATTATATGTGTGGGATCTGGCATGTGTTAATCTCACTAGGTGAGAATAAGACCAGTGCTATAATTTTTGAGTCAAATTTGAAACAAGCTTTATTAAGTACTAGCCAGGACAATGGGCACTGCCAGGTCTATACCCAGGATTCCCGGAGTATTGCACCAAAGTACATTAGTCAGAACCTTATAAGAACAGAACTCAAAAGGCTATGTGGGAAGGATGTAGCCAATCAGGGACAAGCATACATTCTGACATACTTCCTGCCATTGTACTTGTTGCCTATGTGTGAAGAAGCACATCCTGTGCATTTGGGACAACCAAGCTTGTTTATAGAAGTAAACACATGTGGTTTGTTATGTGACCAACAGGCCCCGTCATTCCAGGAAGTTATCTGTCCTTGGGCAAGTGGGGCATACAGGTTAGAGGCATTTTTGTTTTGTAGATCTCTTAAGCACAGTAATTTAAACTTAAAACATAACTTTATCCCTCAGTTCCCCCTTGAGTTATATCCTGAGTCAAATCCTTGACTCTGTGGTGGGTATCTGTTTATACAAGGTTCTAATAACCATCTGCTTAATGGCACCTAGATGGAAATTTACATATCTAGTAAAGGCATTATTGAGGCAAAGACCGAAAGTAAATTAGCAGAAACAGAAGGGCCAAAGGCTTTACGATGGCTGACATCAGAGTTACTATCTAGGAGGAACCCTAAAAATGGGAATAGTGACCAGTCATTTATTTCATCTCAGGTCCCCATGTTTGCAAATTTGTTTGTTTTTAGTTTTGTTAGGGTTGTTTTTTATTTAGTTTTAGTACAACCAGATTGTTTCTAATGATTCCTAATTGTTTGTAAAAAAAAAAAAAAAAAAAAAAAACAGCATTTTTTTTTCTTAAAGACATAAAATAGCCTCTTTATTCTACATAGAGCCGTCCAAGTGCCCTTTCATAATGTAGAACTACTTAAGGTAATGATAGTAGCTGTTGATAGATCCTGACCTACTTAGTTTTAACAGGTACCTTTCCTGGTATTCCAGTAGGCACCATAGGTAACCATTTTGTCCCCAGGCCAGGGAATTTGTTGTTGTTCTTTGTTTGGGGTTTTTGTTTGTTTTTGTTTTGTTTTTTGTTTTGACCTAACATTCCAGCCTATTGAGAATAAAGGTTGAGGTATTCTCTTTTGTGACTACTTTGTGCTGAAATTAGGATGTAATTGGGAAGGCCCAGTAAGGCTGGAATGCTAGTCAAAGGCTGGGAAGAGATTCAGACAATGGGGAATTCATCAGAAGCATCTGATTAGTTGACCCAGCTGAAGAGACAGAGAGCAATCATTTTGGCTCGACTGGTTCACATCAGCTTGCAGCAAGTACAGGACTTACAGCCATTTGGAGCAGTTTGTAGTCCAAAGCAGTTTCTGCATGGGGTCTGTTAGAAAAGTGGAAATCTCCCGGGACAGATATAGAATAGGAGTAGAAGTTAAAGTTTAGGAACTTAAAGGAAAATCTTACATTTGGAGCTTCCCATTCAGGAATAGGCAATAGGCTTGGAAGCTTAGGTTGTTGATTGACATGACAGGAATACTTACCTGGAGTCCATTTGGCCTGTAACAAGTGAATTCAAGTTTTCAGACTCCCTCGACATGAATTTTTTTTAGTTTACAAATAGATAAAAGTTTTAGATATAGTAGCATTTCCACTTTTTGTAATATGTACTGAAATCTACATTGTAGAAAAATGAATTAACAGGTATATGAAAAACATCTGGAGTAGATTTATGCCTTTGAGTCTATGCTATGGCTTTGGGTGTTTTAAAAAAAAAACAAACAAACGTTATTTCCTCTGTCCGGAGAGCTGGATATAGAGATGTTTTTAGCATGATGAGAAATAATGTCTCAAGATAGGAGACAGAGACAGAGACAGACAGAGAGGAGAAAGAAAATAGAAAAAGAAACCTAAAAAAAATAGAAAAGAAACCTATTAGCAAGGCAAACTTGTCTGCCTTTCTCAGCAGGAGACCTAGTAGCTCTAGAAAAAGCAAAGCCTGATTTTTACATACAAAATGAGCTAACAAGGTAGCTGCAGCCCTGGGGAAGAAGGGGGGTTGCTACTCCAAGCTAAAAAAGCTGCTTGCACAAGATACAATCTTGTATATAAATGCATGACGGTGCCGCTTTAATACCTCATTAAATAAGCATTGTTTTTTTTAAATCCTATCCTTCAGAAACCTTATTTTTTATGACTTTGTTTTCAGGACAAGAATTATCACATAAAAATCTATCCTAGTTCAAAATATCTTGGAGACCTGTTGTTGCCTCCTTGGTTGGTTGGTTAATACAATGTTGTCACCTTTAATCAAGATGGTAGTGAAGTCACATGGCACCCACCCTTTCCAACCCAAGCAAAGATGGCTGCCAGCTTCATGGTTGCCTCTTTCCCAAAAGGGGTTAGCAGCTAAGAGGGCAGCAAGCCAGATATTGCTTAAAGGTTCCTTTAAGATTACCTGTGTATAGATTTTTAACTATCAACCCCCAGTGTTAAAAGTTTTAATTAACTTCTTAAAAAATATTTTTAACTATACCCAATAAACTTAAAAATCTGGAGCTACAGAAAGTTCACATAATAGTGTTGCAAATCTTGAAACAAGGTGTATATCCTAGCAAAAGTTTTAGGCAGTCAAATGAAGTCAGTACTCAAACTTTTAGCTGTTTTGTTCTGCTCTCTTTTCCCTGTCACAGAGTTAGGTGGCTCAGCTGACATAGGACAGAGAGGACTTTTAAATAAACATGTTTGGGTCTACAGAAAGGTGAGCCCAACTCCAGAGCCAGATTTTCAATAAAGTAGAACAGCATGAAACAACTTTAATATTATCCACACCCAAATGACATTTGAATCCTGCTAAACAGAATCCAGTGACCATAAAGCTCAAAGATAAGCCAGGCTCAGTGGTGCATGCTTGTAACCCCAGCACTCTGAGAAACAGAGGCAGGTGGATCTCTGTGAGTTTGAGACCAGCCTAGTCTACAAAGCAAGTCCAGGACAGCCAAGGCTACACAGAGAAGCACTGTCTTGAAAAAAACCAAAACCAAAGCCTTTCTTAAAAACCAGAACAAGGTGGGTGGGTGATATTTCACTTTTTTTCCCTGGATGAGAGAGTGTCTGAGCCCCATCAACCCTATCCACATCCTAGCTTGGGCTCCCAACAGACTAGATGTCACAGAAAATGACAATAACTTAGCAGAGGAAGCCTCTGCAGATGCAGCTTTTCTCAGCCCAGAAGTTCACTCTGGTGGTCTGCAAAAGTGAAAGAATGCCTCAGCATGTACCTCCTGACAGGACTCTTCAGCCTTAGGGTCCCAGAGTAAAGGTCTGGCTTTACAATTTGGGTGGATGGTTTGATTTCACTGGTGCCTCCAGAAAAATGTTAATTCTACCATGAAAGAATAAGACCACTATCACAAATTTTGAGTCAAACTTGAAGCTTTATTAAATACTGGCCAGGTGCATGGATACTGATCAGAACCATACCCAGGATTTGCAGAATATTACACCAAAGTACATCGGTCAGAGGCTTATAAAGGCAAAACCAACAAGGCTATGTACTTCCCACCTTTGTGGAGTTAGGGGCAAGCATACATCCTGATGCTTTCTGCATACATAACCCCTGCCTACATGTGATAAAGCACATTCTATGCTGTTGGGCAACCAAGCTTGTTTACAGAAGTGAGAACATGTGGCTTGTTATCTTGCATGAACAACAGCCCCCAGCATTCAGAGAAGTTATCTGTCCTTGGGCAAGTGGGGCTTATAGCTTAGAGGCATTTTTGTTTTGTAGATCTCTTAAGCACAGTAATTTAAGCTTAAAAGATAATCTTTTCTCTCACACATAATGGATCATTTTTAGAGACTGAGGTGAAGGGAATTGAGAATTCAAAGCCAGCCTGGGCTATAAAGTATGAGTTCATTAAAAAAAAAAAAAGAGAGAGGGAGGAAGGAAGGAAGGAAGGAAGGAAGGAAGGAAGGAAAGAAGGAAGAATTGTCTCCCTAACAACTTAAGGATATGGTGATATTATACTCACAGTGCTGTACAATTACAATCGTAGTTTTTTTTTTCTTTACTCAGCAAACAAATTCTCAATAAGTAAATAAAAGCTCAACAATTCCTTCCTTCACACTCATAATTAACTTACTTTTTTAAATTAAGATGGGTTAATGTCTGGAGGAATGATTGATTTAGAGATTGAGAGACAAAAATGCATATTGCTCAGTGGATATTGATATGAAAACTTGTGCTAATGGTAGACTCTAAGCAGTGATTATACAGGTAAATTTTCAACTTCCTACTCTGAACTTCTTAATGAAATTTTAGGGAGGTGATTCTATGCTTAGGCACCAGACTCAGGGACTCTGATGCAATTAATTCTATTTGTATCTAGACATCAGATTTTATTTTTCTTCCTCCTCAACCCCCAGACAATTTCTACATAGTCCAGGCTGTCCTCAAACTTGCAATCTGCCTGCCACAAGCTCCCAAGAACTGGGATACAACTATGTACCACTGCACCCACTTCTGAACATCAGATTTGTTTGTTTTGAAGTTTTCTGAATGAGTTTCAATATGTAACCAGGGATGAGAACTCACTGCACAACAACTCAGTCAGTCAAGTGGTCCTCATACCCAGCACCCATCTAAAAGCCCCTTGCCAGGGTGTGCCTGTAACCCTGGTGGTGAGGGCGGTGAAGACAAGTCAACCCATCTAGCTCAGCAAGATGACTCTGCCTCAAAAATAAGGGGAACCCATCTAGCTCAGCAAGAGACTCTGCCTCAAAAATAAGGGGAAGAGCAAGTGAGGAAAAACCACCCAACAACACACACACACACACACGAAGAAAGCCCACTACACTAAGACAAGGGTAAGGCAAACCGACACAGAATAAGGAGTGGGGGACAGATTTCTGCATCCATAGTAGAGATAGGGACATAGGGCTGCGGCTTCCTTATCAATGTGGCTCTGTAAAGGGGGAATGAGAAGAGCAGCTGCTTGGTGACTCATTGAGAATATACCATGGGTCAGAGGTTTCTAAAGGTCTTAACATACAGATGGAATGTTGATAGTCAATTTAAGTTTTTTATTCTGAACGGTTCATCCTCTGCCATGTTTCCTATAGTTTTAAATAACATTCATGCAAGTAGAATATTTTGACCATGTTAGCACTCCTTAAGTCTTGAGAAGCGTTACAATGCACTTTTAACATGTATTCAAATGCATGTATGTTTTACTATTGTTATAGTATCTTTTTTGGAGGTAAAGAGATTATAATATTGTTGAAACTGAACATATTCTAACCCCAGGAGCCTTTAGTTTATGGATCGACAAAGAAGAAACAAAAGAAAGTAAAGCCCAGAGAGAATTGGTGCCAGTAAACAATCAGCTGAGCTGAGGGATTTTAAAATTTGATACAGAAATGCAACTGTAATTAGCTAATCACTTAGAAGATATAACTGATGCTCCCAACAACTGATTTCCATAGTGTTGCCTTCTATAAACCTCCCCCTATCCCAGCTATATTCATTCCTACCCTAGAGGCTTCTATAGCCCTAAGTTTATTTGCTTCTGCAATAAATAACCCAAATCCATTAAAACATGTGAAAGGAGACAGAAACATCAGCATTTGCTCCCTGGTCATGAGATCCCAGCTTAGCTCAATACAGTTGAAACTGTGCCCAGCTTCAAAGAGGAAAAGGACCAAAGGGCAGTCACAGAAAAGCTGCATCACTGGTGTGGTCAATTAACAGCAGGAAGTATGAAGACATCCAGGAGGACCCTGGGAGGGGAGATTTGAGATAGGAGGAGACTTGTGAGGCCAGGGACCTCAAGCTCAGTCTGCTTGGGAACTTGCCCTGTGGTGCTTGGATAAGAAGGCAGGAGTTAGGGAGTGTAGCATAGCACGTGACTGTTCAAGGCAAGGGGAAGGGGAGAAGAAGGAAGGAAGGGCAATTTTACCCTCTGACATGGAAGGCCATGTTTTGCTTTTTGTTTTATTGTTTTTGTTTTTTTGTTCGGCACTGATGCTTCCAACCTACAAGGATCATTGGTCCCAGAAGCCAAATGTAAAGCCTGTCCCTTCGTAGCTCCTGGCTTTGACAAAGGACAAAAAAAAAAAAAAAAAAGGAGGGAACAAGGGAGGAAGAAGGAGCCCATCCAAGCCATATTATCACACAGCATATTAATTAAAATTTATTTTGATGACCCTGAACCATCCAGAAAAGGTTAAATGTGGTATCCTCAATTTTAAGGGTAAGGTATACATGAAATGTTTTAGAAAACTCTACAAACAGCACTGGTTTTGCGTGTTGTGTTTGTTCCTAATGAGGTCCTGTTGCCTCTGAAATGATAATTTCACATGTGTATAATCACTTCACACACACACACACACACACACACACACTGCCTTCATAAGTCTGGACAGTGGTGGCAGGAGTCGGGAGAAGGATGCCTTTTGTCTTTGGATGTTTCTGCCTCTCCCAGCCACAGCGGCTATCCTCCTCTCTCCCTTATTTCGCCATTGGTAAGGCGTTTTATCATTCTAATGGAGCGCTGATCCAATATGGAAACTGAGAACTTTCAGGGAAGGAGTGTAGTGGGCTAGCATAAACCTCAACCTCATTCACTGTGTCTAAATGCTCTGATACTGGAATTGACCCCACTAGGCACTGCTTCTGGGGGTAGAAAAGGACTTATGGGTTGAGAACAGAGCCCTAAGGTCATGTGGACCAGAAAAACTATCACAAAAGCAAGAGACTGCTATTTTCAGAAATAAGACGGTAGGAAAGCAATGGTCAGATACCTACCTGCCTCTATCTAGCAGATTCACACAGGTACAAGTAAAAGCAGGGAGCTGAATCCCTGTGTGTCAGTCTTCAGATTTTCCCTCCTACTGTTATGTCTCCTTTGCTAGGGAATACATTCAAAACTCACCGTCAAACTCCTGGTGTTCTATCTCTGCCCTTTCTGCTACCCTGCTTTTACCCCCAGCCTAGAGTCCACTTGGGTGAAAATGCACCCTATAATGAACCCGGAGTTAATCATCTGCAGGGTTCCCCTGATAAGTCACAGAATGTTTGCTGTGCTCCTTCCAAGAGTCAACAGCAGCTGCAGAGATGTGCCCACAGTGGCCTGTGGCATGCTGAGCACTGGACCAGATGGGAGGCCATGTGCTGGGGGAGTATTCATGGCTGACTACTACTATCTGGAATGCCTCCGTTGCCCTGAAGGCACTTGTCTGGGGCTGCAATGGACACAGCTTAGAGATGCCAAAAACTGAGCCAAATTCACTGGATGTACAAATGGCCTGACGTCAATGGAATTTACTCATAATTTAGGCCTCGTGTGATGTACTGTCTGAACCAAATGATCTGTCAAAACAATCAGGGAGTAAGAGAAGAGGAAGGAATGAGGTGGGGAAACAGGAGGAGGAAAAAAGAGAGGTGACAGAAAAGAAGAGATTAGAACACAGCAGGAGCTGTGCTGGGACAGGCTCAGCCCTTGGCTCCTGGGGCCAATAGTCCCTGTAAGTTTATTGGAGCATCAGTGCCAAGTAAAACATGGCCTTTTACAGCACTGAATTACGTGAGTGCAGAGCTGTTAAAATCAGTGTAGCAAAAATCCAGCTGGGGTTGGCCAGTGCCACAAAGTACAAAATGATAATCATACATACTGCCAACACCGGAGTTTCCCAGATGTGGCGACCAGGACAGACCTGCGTTCTTTTAAACAAGAACTCTGCACTCAAGAAATGAACACTTGCTGATGTATTCGATCTTCATCCAGACGAGGATTTATTGTAAAGCTCACAAAATTGCAGCCTTAGATTCCTCCCCTTGCCAGGGTCCCTGGAATCATAAAATGTTCAGATGAGGTGAGGAACCTGGACTGCAGTCACCAAGTACGAGTGCTCTAGCATTTCTAGTAGACTGCCTAACTCAATCTTAGGAGAAAATAACCCAAATAGCCAAGATTCTGATCATTTGTTACAGTTTACTTTTTAGTTCTAAATAAAACATTAATACCTATTTTTAAACCTTTAAGTTATTTTTATTGGGAACCAAAAATTATAAAATTTCAAATTCCACAAACTCTGACTGTATCCCCATCTGCCTCTACTGCCGTTTTTCCTGTTGATTTGACTTTGTGGAAAGGTCCTTCTCTACACCCAGTGGTAAACACAATCAGAGAGAACGTGACTGGCTCAGAAATAAGCACATGATTCAATTTGTGCTAGTGAGAACTGGGGCCAAAGGGCTTTTTTTTTTTTTTTTTTTTTTTCTTTTTCTAGATCTTCTATCAGGTTCAGATTTAAAATGGGACTGTAAGTCTGACATCACCAACAGACCTCAGGAAGCTGCCTGAAAATACAAATAGCAAAGAAGGAATCTGAACCGTGATAAAAAAGAAGCCAAGACCTGATTATATCATTTTACATACGATTCAGCTGGAAAACCTCACCCAGTAAAGCTGGCTGTTATATTCACTTCCACAGGCACAAGCCCCACGTAGCGCTTACCCAGACAGACATGGGGAAAAGCTTGAGAATGCCATTTGAGGTCATTAAGCAACACTTCACTGCTCACTAGATTCATGCAGCCCGTGGCCAAGTGTGCAGTATGGAATTCAGCCCTCCCCAAACTGCAGGCATTGATGACTTGACAGAACTTCTGACTTAATCTAAGGAATACAGAACATAAATGATCATCGAGAGACTGAAGGCGCTCTTTGCCTTGCCTTGCCATCGTGCGCCTTACACCTACCTCAGCTTCTCGCCATGTCTTCTCACAAGGCTTTCAGAATCAAGCGATCCCTGGCCAAGAAACAAAAGCAAAATCATCTATTCCTCAATGGATTTGGGTGAAAACTGGTAACAAAATCAGGTACAACTCCAAGAGAAGACACTGGAGGAGAACGAAGCTGTAAGGGTCTGTGAGGATTCACACAGTGACAGGACTGAAGGTTTATACTGAGTCATGGTCATCGACCAATCCTACCAGATGGAGTTTTACATTTTTAACCTGGAGACTTGGTCTTGTCTAAATTGGGGGTGGAGTTTGTCCAGTAATAAAATGTAGAACCTTTCAAAAACAAAAAACAAAAACAAACAACCAAAAAAATGAACAAACAAAAAAACAGAGATTGATAGCTTAAAACAGAAACCAATCAGGCCCTCTGTTTTCTTTTTTAAATTTTTAAAAACTTATTTTATATATGTGAGTGTCTTGACTGAATGTATGCATGTGTACCACATCTGTGCCTGGTGCCCACAGAGGCCAAAGAGGGCATCGGATCCCCTAGAACTGGAGCTGAAGATGATTGTGAGCCACCGTGTCGGGGCCTCTGCAAGAGCAAGTTCTCTTTAAAGCTGAGCCACCTTTTCAGCCCTGAATGTGCTTTCTCACAGACAGACAGTCCAGGAAGCCTCTGTTACTCCCTGAGGATGAAAACAATAGCTAATAGGAAGAGCAGAAGTTTCTTGTCTGCACTTAGCATCTCCTTTCCTAAGAGTCAGCATGTACAAATTGTTTGAAATATATTATTTATTTTCACTAATTTATTAGAGATATTAGGGAGAATTGCTAAATGAGTCAGATACTAAGACTTAAAATCATCTAGCATAGTGTATCCATTTATCTTCTATGGATATACAATTCAAAAACATCACAGCTATTACTTTTTTTAAATTTCTCAGAGTGAAATTAAAATATCAATTGGAAATAATTGGCTTTTTATTCATTCAGAAAAATTATTAATAAAATTTTCATATCTTTCTGGAAAAGTTTATACAATTATATATCATTTGGAGCAAAATATCTAATTAGAAGCTTTTACATTGGAGAATCCCCCACAAAGGGTGTTTTCTAACCTCAGAGGACATCCTTTTGGGAGATACTATATAATTTTCCAGATTTATAGATCAGTTGTAAGATGCAAAGCCATTGCTGCTTTTCTACTAAAAAAAAAAAAAAAAAACATGTAAGGCAGTATGTATATTGCATTTGTCCTTAGATAGGTCTTCAGTTTACCAGAATTTACAATTTGCTATTTTAAAGAAATGCATCCATCAGTATATTAAAAATGTGACTTGTTTGAGTAATTAGAGAGATGATTCAACAATTTAAGAGCACTTACAGATCTTCCAGAGAACCCCAATTTGGCTGCCAACATCCATGTCAAACAGCTCACAACCAGCTATAACTCCAGCCCCAAGGAATCAGACACCCTCTTCTGGCCTCTGTGAGTACCTGCACAGAAGTAAAGCATGTGACACACATACACAGAGACACACAATAAATTAACAAATCCATTAAAAATATATGGCTTGTTTTTTTTTTTTCCAAACTACATGAAAGATATATACATAGTTAGAAATTGATTTTGTAAGCTTTTAGAAAACACTGAATTTATTTCATCAGACAATGTAATCAAGTCTTGGATTTTCAGATGTTATTATAGTTATGGTTCATGTTTTAGGATTTACCAGTTTCTCCTTTTGATCTAAATATATAACCTTCCTTCATAAAAAAACATGGTAAAAATTAAAAAAATAATAATAAAACACTCATGTTGCTATGTAAAGTTTAGCATTGAGAGAAAAGAATTAGATCAGGGCTTGTCAAATAACATGTTGTCCCTTGCCATAAATAACAATTAATTAGTAAACATGTATAATAATGAGAAATTTACATGATGAGTTTACAAAAACCATGAAAGTGAGTTCTTGAAAGGGCATTTTATTCCTAATTAAAGGCCTTGAACTCAGTATTCCTTACCTTAGCCCCTCTCAAGGGCTGAGATCACTGTAAGTGTGTGTCACCAATTGCTACCCTATATTAAAGGGAAAGACATCTCCTGATATCATCTAAGCAGTGTTAGGGATACAACTCAGGGCCTTCGAGCCATATACCCTACCTCTAAGCTACATCCCCAGCTTTTGAGAAAGAGTCTTGCTTTGCAGCCCAGATGGTCTTTGATGTTGCTAGGTATCTGACGCTGGCCTCACACTGATGATCCTTCTCCAGCCTCCTGAATATTAGAATTGCAGGGGCAGGCCACCAGATCTAGCTTGAGCGATCATTTTAGATTCCTTAGTGGGAGACAGATGTACTGTTACGTATTGTGGGCTAGCAAAAGTAGGAGAATGTGAGTGGTGGAATTAAAAAAAAAACAAGTACATCTTCCATGGAATATGTTTATTTTACTTGGTGCTAAATCAAAGAATCAGGCCTTGTACAGTGTTTTAGAACACTGACCATTTTATTCCAGACTCATGAAATACAAATGCCAGCGAGCACTTCTTATGTATTTAGGATTAGGAGAGGGACTTTTCTTTTGATTTTTAAAAGATTCATTGTTGATCTTCCAAAATGGACTAAGCCTCTTAAAAGGATTACAGTGAACATTTTGTTCCTCGTAAAAGTTTCTATAATACCTTATTTGTGTATTATTATCTACTTTCTAAAAGTGTTGTCAACTGCCTAAACTTATGAAATGTCACTTACGTTAGCAGGCATCCATGAGTCCCTGTTAAAATGTAATGAAATGTCAACAGTTTCACTCTTTTACTTGTCTCCGGTACTTATACACCTACTTCACCAACCTCCCTTTCTGCTACAGTGGTGACTCACTTAATTATTCTAACTAATTGCCTTTAAAAGATTTTTGGGTTTTTTGTTTGTTTGTTTGTTTGTTTTTCAATGCAGTTTATTCAGGAACCTTGAACAATCATCTGACCCTGGGGAAAGCCAGCCCACAGCTTAAATAGCCTCTGGGTAGCCAACCCCAGCGTGCCATGTGGGCAATGCAGATAGGTCCACATACATGGAAGCAAGCCAGATCCTCGGCCTTAGCCAAATGTGGAGTTGTTCGTGACAGAGAGCACTCACCAGCGGGAAGGTGGAAGGCGGAAACCAGATCCATCTTTAAGGCACGGCATTCCGCAGCTCTCTACAGTTCCCCCTTTTTGTTTTAGACGCATCAGGCAAGAGTAGAGGTCTGATCTCTGATATTAGAAATAAATTGGGACTTTGTACTGATGTTCATTTAGGTGTCATCCACCCAAAGATCATCAGACCCATCAGATACCTTTTTCTCAGAGGCGGGACCTGGGGCATCAACCCGCATGCAATCAGACTTGCTCTTCTCTGGGTCGAAAGGGGCTGACCCTGAGTGCAGTGCTTAGCCTCGCATCCTGAGCGTAACATTTTAGCTTTTTATGGTAGCCAACCATGCTTGGGGAGACTGTCCTGCTTCAATGGCTGTAAAGGCCTGAATGGTCATTACGCTGTTGTGAGACTCTAATCTTGCATATACACCACAGGCAAACCAAGGAGACCAACATCAGAAGGCCTGCTAACACTCCCATGCCTGCCCATTCCTTCAGATGATTCATGGCTGCAGCAATCCATGATGATAGTCCTGTGGCTAGGGTTTTTTGTTGTTGTTGTTGTTGTTGTTTTTTAAATAAAATGCATGGATGTGAAAATGCAAATTTTTTAATATATCTTTCAATTCTAAGTTTGTATCTAAAAACACTATGAAATCAGCCTGTATATAGTAATGATACCCCTTTTACATAGTTGAATGTTGGCTCCGAAAATATGTCCATGTCCTAATATCCAGCCTCTGAAAATGCTGCCTTATTTGGATGACAGGTCCTTGCAATAATGATTTAAGGATGCTAGATGAGATTATAATTTAAGGAGGCTAGATGAGCCTGGGACAAGCATTCTTATAAGAGAGAGACAGTGACAAGACAAAGAGGAAATAGACAAGAATACTTGAAGTCAGTCACCAGACGCTGGCCAAGGTAAGGAAGGGTTCTCTGCTAGAGCCATCAGAAGTCGGGCCCTGATGACACCTGGTTTTCAAATTCAGGCCTTCAAAGAGGGATAACAGATTTCTGCTGTCGCTTAAACCACAATGTTAATGGCAATTTGCTATCATTACTAGAAATCTTTTTTAGTTTTTATTAGTGCATATTAATTAGTCAAACTAAAAATGCCATTGTGAAGGGCCAGAGAGATGGCTCAGTAATTAAACGTGAGCACTGCTCTTGCAGAGGACCAACTTTCCGTTCTCAGCACCTTTGCTGGGCATCTTAAACCACCTATAACTACAGCACAGGAGATCACATTCCCTCTTCTGGGCTCCACAGATACTCACACAAGTGTATAAATACACAGGCACAATACACACATACATGTAATTTAAAAATCTTTTTCAAAAGTAGTATTATGAAATGTTCATATTATGATGTTTATTTGATTATATCAATCCTCCCTAGCACTCTCCCTAGTCCTTTCTTCTCTTTCTCCTCTCTAAACTCTTTCTTCAATACTCCTTTTTTTTTTTCAGAATATGATCATTTATTTGTTACTCTTACATACTCTTATCTTGTACTGCACTCTGACTTAAAAGCAGATGCGCTCAGCAGCAACTTCTGTGGCCTTAACTTCTCATGAAAAATAAGAAGTTCTTCTGGTTCAATGAGTTTCTGACAGATGGTAGCTGAGAAGATGTTCATTTAGTTATTTTATTGGGGCATGCCACAGCTCCATCTGAGGACAACTTACAGGAGTCACTCCCCTTTGTGTGGGGTCCAGGATCAAACCTGGAGGTTTGGCTTCACCCAGAGCCACATTACTGGGCCCACATCTTTCAACAGATCATGCTTAACAGTTAAGACAGTGTGTATATAGTATGTATCGTATGATATATATAATGTAAATGAATTTAAGCAAAGTAACTCCTTCTGAGTCAGTTTCTTTTTTTCAACCTTCCAACTAGCCCCATGCTCACAGAATGCTAAGATAATTAAATAAAAATAAACTACTTAGCAGATATTTGGCAAAACTTAGGTGTTCAAAGATTTACCCTTTTGCGAATGGGACCCCGCACACACTGCACAAACACCTTTGTGAGGCAGGGCCTCAACGACAGGGGCATGCAAAGCCCTGGACCTGTATCTGACTCTTTTGCATGTAACCACTTAAACCCATCTGCTCTCAGCTCTTGTTTCTCCCCAACTAACCACCACCCTCACCCCCAGCCTTTTCTACTTCCTGTTTACGTAGATTGCTGCTTCCTGGCTGAGGGAACTGAAGAATTTCTGCCAGGCTGGCTTTCCCCTGGACCCAAGCTAAGAATGCCTTCTTTACTTTCTTCCACTTCTTGCAACAAGGCCATCACATTAACGAGGAGCGAGCTGCTTCTTGAGCCATACCCAGAGAAGCAGCTGGGGCGCTTTCTGGCTCCTGAACCAATTCAGATGGACATTAGTCTTACTGTTTCTGGCAGAACACATACAGAAACCTCTCCCTTCACACTTTCAGTACTCTGCCCAGCCCTCCCTTAGCACTAGGTTATAGTCATATCTGGCCATGCCTTGCTTTTTCACCTGGGTCCTGTGGATCTGAAGTCAGCTCCTCATGCTTTCACAGCAAATGTTCTCACCCATTGAGCCATCTCCCCAGCACAACAATGGTCATTTTAAATGTCCTTCCCTGAGCACTAACCAAAGGATCATTTCGGGAAGCAGGAATAAGAGATATCAGCCATGTTAGGGATGAAAGCCCATGCCTATAGTCACAGCTATTGTGAGACTGGAGGATAGTTTGAGCTCAGGAATTTGATGCTAGACTGAGAAATATAGCAAGACACCCCATCTCATAAAACAAAACAACAGTAAAAAACATGTGAAATTGATTCCATCATACTCCTTGTTGGATAGTGATTCACTTTCGCACTGCAACCTATTAGCTGCCAACTTAAAATGTTTCAAAGTTGTTATTATCTTTATAGACTCCAATGTGGGACTTCATTTGCTTTGGGAGTAGCACTTTAGCTTTCTCTATGCCCAGCATTCACATAACAAGGCAGACTCTGAGAAAACAGCCTAACTCTATAGGGTCGTTGGAAGCAACAGTTTTCAAAAGCACGGAGGGCCTTCTCACACCTCATCACCATCATAGTAAGGGTTGCCTTTTCTGTAACAGCTTCCACTGTGTAGGGTCCAATCAGCTTCTTTTCCAACACAACCCTGACTTCCTCTCTGATGACATTCTGTCTGTGATACAGATGACTGGAGAGTCTCATTTCTCCTCTAATAACTCCTGCATTACTCACTCACTGAATAAAATGCACTGCACAATCTCTTTTGTTCTGTAAACTGTTGTCCTCACAAAGCCCCTCATCAAAGCATCCAGTAAAAAGCAAGACTTTGAAAGAACTGATTGACTGGGGAAAACTAGGACAGAATGCTCCAAATTACAGGGCTGATGGTTAGATTCCGGTCTAATGGTCTAATGTCACAATTACAACACACTATTTTGAAATGGTAGATTTCTTTTTTTTTAATATTTATTTATTTATTACATATACAGTGTTCTGCCTGCCAGAAGAGTGCACCAGATCTCATTATAGATGGTTGTGAGCCATCATGTGGTTGCTGGGAATTAAACTCAGGACCATTTGGAAGAGCACCCAGTGCTCTTAACCTCTGAGCCATCTCTCCAGCCCTGACATGGTAGATTTCAATCAAAGAAAACAAATATATATATAGTCTCTTTGCTTTTAGCCATGATAACTGTTTATAATAATAGCTCCATGATCATTTTTAAAGATATGTAAAATTGTAGTAAGACAAATAAAATATACCGTATAGCTTACTTTATATCTTAATATGAAAAAAAAAAAACCCCGAAGATAGTGCAGTACTTTGTAAAAATATGATGGGTAATTTTGAAAATTAAGCCTACTATTGAAACCAGAAGTGGTACAAATATTGAATTCTAATTTGTTGCACCTTGAAATCAGGTTCTACTACTGGAAAAATTGCAAATATTCAGTATCTTTTATATTAAATGATAATACTAGTAAAACTTAGGTATGCAATTCAGTCTCATAAAGTCTAGAAGGAAACATGTTGCCAATCACATTTCATACATGTAGTAATAAAAACTATATTATTAAAAACTATATTATTATTTTCTCTCTTGCTAAAATTATATTCTTAGAGTTACAAATCACATCTTGTATGTTTATATTCTCACAAATTTTATATTGTTAACTTGTACTAGAAAAATTCAATAAGTATGTATTGAATTAGTGTTTAAAAAGGATGGAAAGAACCATCAATTGCTAATAAACATCTTTTGTATTAAGCCAAAAAAAGGTTGTTTAGTAGAACTTTACCTTAATTTTTTAATTAAATTTTTATTTTTTATATTGATTACAGGTTATTCACTTCGTATCCCAGCGGTAGCCCCCTCCCTCACTCCCTCCCAACCCTAATTTTTAAAGCACCATTTACATGATATTGTTTCCCAAGATTTAGCATTTGTAGCAGAATTGCCTACAAGTGTCCCCATGGATCCCTGAGGCTCACTATGCTGGCCAGGTTTCAACATCCTATTTTGGTCCATTCTCCTTAACTTTACCAGCTACTGAGATGAAAGGGAAAAAAAGCTTTGACTCAGACAGGCTTGTTGTCAGATGTTGAGCTCTGCCTCTCACAGATGACAGTTAATTGAAAGCAGCTTTCCTACATTGTCATGGGAACTGGGGTGAATTTAAAATTGGTGAATCAGAGCAAGTTCTCGGTGTTGGTTCCCTCTTCTTATCCCTTAGTGTCAAATGATACCTCATCCATCCTTAGGAGCCATTTAGCATCTTTTCCCTATCACATTCACTGTGTGTGTGTGTGTGTGTGTGTGTGTGTGTGTGTGTGTGTGTTGGGAGGGGTGCACCTTTATTTGAATGTCATAAATGGCAGTCACTTCCAGGTAGTTTTAGGTACTAGTAGCTAATGATTACTATAGTTCATGGAGGCTGTCTCAAAGCATTAATTGAGTTACTATGAATGAAGTTACTATGGGTACTATCATTCGTGGTACGATGAACAGTGTGGTGGCTTGAATGAAAATTCCTCCCCTATCCCCATGGGCTCAGATGTTTGAATACTTGGTCCCCAGCTGGTGATGCTGTTTGGGGAGGTGTAGGAAGTATGACCTCACTAGATGTAATATGTCAGTGGGGTGGACTGGAGTTCGAAGATTTGCATCATTCCCAGTTTACTCTCTCTGTTTTCTGCTTGTGGTGTGATATATGAGCCCTCAGCTTGCTGTTCCTGCCACTCTACCAAGGTATCAATCAAGGCATTCATTCAACAAGCATGTTGAACACCAACCACATGCTGGACTAGTGATTCAGAGATCAACAAGATGTTCTTAACATACTGATACGGGAGGCAAGACTTACACAGTGGGCTCCATGAGGCCCTGCCAAACCAGTCAGGTGAGGCTCTGGGCTATTACAAGGTCTAGGCTTTAAAACAGATTGACAGTTTGTCTTTACAACTTCAAACCCCAAGTATCTTATAAGGTCATGCTTCTTCATGCAAGGAAGAGTGAATGTTACTCCTCAGATGGCCAATTCTGATCAATGTGGAGTGGTTGCCTGGAGTCTTA